>NC_135615.1:5638519-5698519 GCF_053574225.1 Canis aureus | reverse complement strand
CATCTCTGTATCTTTCAAGATGTTCAAAGCCAAAGTTCCTCAAAAAAAAAAAAAATTCACAGAGGTCTTCTTCAGCAGGCTTCAGTTAATATTTTTTATCTTTTTTTTTTCATCTTTAGTTTCTAATTTGTTATCAGTGAACATACATTACTTATATTATTTAAAAAGTCATAACAAGTGGATTAGCCAGAAAGAAGTGAGACCCGCAAAGGAGATGAAGAGTCAACAAAGAGGTGAAAGGAGGACCAGGAGACTATGGAATCACAGGAGCTAAGGAAAGGTGGCACTTTAAGAAGATGGTGGGATCAATATTATAATGAGACTTAGGGAGATTAAGTAATTTGAGGACTGAAAAGAATACCTTGGATTTGGATACTTGAAAATTCTAGAGATTACCAATAAAGCAATCTCAGAATTTTTGAAGGTAAAAGCCAATGGAATTGGCTGAAGAATCAAGGACAGCTGGAGAAATGAGGATCTCTAGAGAATGAAACTCCTCTGATATGGTGGATTCCACAGTGGATGTGATCAACTGATGGTGCAATATGAAATGAGTAAGTAGGCAATGAGATATTAAGATTAAATATGCAGAAGTTAGAGGGAATAGCCAATGTCAAAATCTCCAGCTTTTGGAGATAAAATGAGATCATGAGTATAGTGGAGTATAGCCAGGAGAAGGAACACGCAAAGACAAGAGAGGTGTATAGACTGAATGTAGTTAAGGATAAGTTTGTAGGTGTAGGACAGAAAGTCAAATTATTTTCTGCCTGTAACTCAATTTTCTTTTTAATCTTGAATGCAAGTTCATGTGAGTAATATCCCTACTAAATACAGACGTAGGTCTATAATTGATAATTTCACATGGAAGTATTTTAAAACAATAAAAGATAAGCGCCATTTATAAGAAGGTATTTAGCTTAATTACCTTAAGAAATTATCATTGGAAAGATTTTGGTTTGGTTTACTTTGCTCTAGCAAATGCTAAGAATTTATAAAGTCTGATGTCAAACTATAAAATTATATCTTGCCAAGCTAAGAAAAAATTTAAAATTGTTTACTATAAAAATAAGGCCAAGCATTATCTCAAAATGGATATATTAAAAGGGATAATGATTTCCACAATACTCCTCAATACTAGAATCAGTCTGAATTATTAATGTTATATTGTTTGCATTTATATTTATCTCCAAAAACTGGCACATTATTAGAAGGAATTCAAAACCAAAGACATGTTAATATTTAAAATACCTTACTAGATATAGAATTCGTCCTGCATGGGAGCAAAAATGGAAAGATATCCAGAAAAGTTGAAGCTGAAGAATTGAAAAGGAAAAAAAAAATCCTTTAGTGAAACCACTTTCCCAATTTCATTTTGATTTCTTTTCAGCTTTAAGAGCAGCTTAATATGGAAAAAAAAAAATAAAGCACAAGGCTGGAGAGAAGAGCCACATTTTTTCTTCTTCATTGTCAAAGAAATAGCTTTCCCTGCTCCTACTAAATTGGAACTAAGCTCATAAGGATGAAAATAAATGACTAATTTCTTGGGAAATAACCTTAAATGAAAGATTCTTTTTGCCCAATGGTTGCTTTTCTTAAACTCCAGTTGACTTAACCTCATTCTCAAGGCCTCTTCTGGTCTTCCTTTCCTTGCACCCTACTGCTATCAAGTGTGCCTTAGAAGTCTGTCTCATCACTTGCTACCCATTTGGGAAATGTTTTCCTTTTGTGATACAATTTGTGGGAAGGAATAAGTCAAATGTGATTGTGCTTACTTAATTTCTCTTTTAAAACCCACCGAATGGGGGATCCCTGGGTGGCGCAGCGGTTTGGCACCTGCCTTTGGCCCAGGGCGCGATCCCGGAGACCCGGGATCGAATCCCACATCGGGTTCCTGGTGCATGGAGCCTGCTTCTCCCTCTGCCTGTGTCTCTGCCTCTCTCTCTCTCTGTGTGACTATCATAAATAAATAAAAATTAAAAAAAAATTTAAATAGAAAAAAAAATTAAAAAAATAAAAATAAAAAAAAATAAAATAAAACCCACCGAATGTTTAAGATTTGTAAAAATGGCAACCAAAAATATGACCATTAATTTTGCAAAGTAATGTTTCCAACAACTCTGACAAAAACTCCTGATAATCCTTGAAGTTTTTAATATATGCCTAAATATTAATTTTAGTCTTCTCTTTTTTGCTAAAATTATTTAAAAGGATACTTCTTAGTGTCATCTGTGTAAGAATTTAAAATTTCAGTGAAAGAAACTGAATTAATTTTATTAATTAATGAACACAAAGACTGTGTTCATTTCAGAGCCCACCTTGCATGGTTTTTGCTAGGTTAGCTGTTTAGAACTTCAGGGCTGGCCCTAAGCATGGTATTTATAGGCCAGTGATTTAAAAAAAAATTTTTTTAAGCAGTGGAAATCTTTTCCTCTCCTGCCCTCAAACTGAATCTTAACTATCCCATGAAATTCATATATACATAAATATCATATGTAAGACAAAATGGAACATCTGAAGAAAAAGTAGGGCTTGGGTTCCTAGAACTCTGCCTATTTCTTCTTGTTTTTCATAGTGACTCTCTGGTACCTTCTTTGATTCTATGATATGCAAAAAAACCACTCATCTTCACCATAGAAAGAGGGCCAAACTTTGGTCTCCATGCTCATTTTCTAGAATTTCTTTCTCACTGCAAAACACCTCTACTTGCTTCTCACTCCTCAACTGGTGATGTAAGCTTGTTCATCATTTGTTCATTCCACACAGATCTGCCCAATCTACACTTGTACCCTTTCAACAACTATCCCAAACCACTACTTGCACCACAATCCCAGAAACTCAGTCCCTCTATTCCGATAGTCTTAGCTAGACATTTGGTAGAACACAGTTCAAACACATTGCTATTGAGTTTTACACGAGTGATAGCCTTGTTTACTGTTCCCAGATTTGAAAATTTTTGTTTACAAATTTTAGAGAAGATATTTTTTAAGCCAAATACTTAGTCTACAGAATTTCAATTATATACCAAAGTGTTACATTTTTTAAAAGATTTTTTTTATTTATTCACCCTGTCTCTGTATCCTGAGAGAACTGGAATGGGTCACATCCCTAAGCTGATTCCAGGACCAGTCCAGAGATTCTGATCAGACATTTTCATAAAGTCATTCCTTCAATCTTACTTTAAAATCTACTTGGATCTGGGTTACTAAAGTAGCTTATTTGTATCAATACTAATTTTATGTTAATCTAGCTTCTTCAATACACATCTTACATTTCTGGGAAGATTTTACGTTTTTTTTTTTAATTTTTTTTATTTATTTATGATAGTTACAGAGAGAGAGAGAGAGGCAGAGACACAGGCAGAGGGAGAAGCAGGCTCCATGCACCGGGAGCCCGATATGGGATTCGATCCCGGGTCTCCAGGATCGCGCCCTGGGCCAAAGGTAGGCGCCAAACCGCTGCGCCACCCAGGGATCCGAAGATTTTACTTTTAAGTAAATTTTTTCTCTATTACATCTTTTTGGGTATGATAAGCAGGTGGGGCAGTTCTTTGTTTCCTGTGTCAATCAAGAAAATGTTGCTGATCACCTGTGATGGGATGTGATGTGAAAGGCACTATAGGAAAGGCACAGTCTAGCTCTCAAGAAGTGTACAGGGTGAGAAGCAAGGCATATGGCAGCCAGTGGCCCAGGGTAATAGCCCTCTCTCTGCCTTGTGGAGGGGAACCCAGGAGACAGAGAATAAATGACTTCCCAGCTTTCTGGTTGTTGTGCCCAGTGACTCAGGGAATGGGTGGTGGGGAAGATCTCTCCCTTTACAAAGCAAAGCCCAGGCCAGATATAAGTGAAAGCTCAGGCAAGCTTTCTCAGATCATCATCACCCAGTCTTTACCAGAAATGACATTCCTCCACTCATTCCACCATTAAAGATCCAGGAGAGGCAGGGAGGATAGGTATCCCTTGGGAAGGATGGAACTAATAATAGCAATAGCTAAGATTTCAACAAACAATTAATGCCTGCCAGGTATCAGGTACTATTCAAAGGGCCTTATATATGTCAATTCATTTAATGCTCTCAACAAACCCAAAGTTAAATACTATCATTAATAGTCTAGTGTTACAGATGAGGAAACTAAAGCATAGAGAGATTAAGTCACTTGCCCAAAGTTGCAATGTTTGGGAAAGCCAGGATTTGAACACAGGCTCCAGATCCCATGCTCTTACCCATATATACACACTGCATCCCTTGGTGTAAGTACCCATGGAGAGGGAGGTGGTCTGGCCTGATTTCTGGACCTGGACTCCCGGGGCTAGCACTTCCTGAGGTGTGTCTAGTTTTCCCTGGTCCATGGGCCATCATGCCTGCACCTGATCTTGAAATCTGTAGTCATAGTCAACTGCCTCCATCAGCAATTCTTTCATTCAATGGGGCCTCTCTGTTCCTGAAAACTCTCCTGTGGGTCTTATAGGAGCATGTGGCTCCCTTGTTTGCTATGTGTAATCTGTGGGGCCAGGATCTAGCTGTGGTTGACCTTTTAGATGCCCACCTCCACCAGTGGTGGACCATTGCTCCTACACCATACTGGTTTGCAGTCAAACACACTCACAGCTTCTCCTGAAGGCTGAACCCCTTACTTTCATCTCTGTGTCTTCAGGGGCTAACACAATCAACATTACTTTGAGGTTAAGATGCTCTGCATATTGAGTGGAGGTATGAGGTAACTAGGTGATGGGCATTAAGGAGGGCATTTGATGTAATGAGCACTGGGTGTTACATGCAATGGTGAATCACTAAATTCTACCTCTGAAACTAGTTATATGCTGTATGTTAACTAAATTGGACTTAAATGGGAAAAAAAAGATGCTCTGCATATTTCAGCTCCAGCAACAAACAAAACTGAGATTTTAAAAATGCCCTTCTGATCCTTTTTTTTTTTTTTTTCATTTCAACTCATATTCCTTTTCAAAAGTGCTTGAATTTTTTTTTTCTGGTCCAAAATAAAACTTAACCAGCTACTCTTTTGTCTGGGCACAATGACACTGGATCTCTCTGCTTAATATTCCTCATAGCTTACTTGTGTTCACAGACTGGATTTCATTGTGTATGTTTTTTTCTAAACTGTTCAGTGAGATTATTCCTAGGACTGACCCTTCAAGAAGGCTGCCCAGGAATGGCTGCCCCCTCTATCTGTTCTCTTGTCCTTGTGTCCCTGTCAGGTTTCCTGACCATAGCAAAGCTTACTTATTTTGAATTGCTTTGGTGCAGAACTTTGTCACAAATGTCCTAGAAACTTACATGACAACTGGTTTCCTCCTTTGGGGCACTAGAGGAGCCCTAAGCACATTGGATGAATTACCATAATACACGTACTCGGCAAAGCTATTTTTTCTCAAGTGTTATGCCTTAACACAGAGTAAAAGGATTTACTTAATGTTGCATTTCAAGAGGAGACATTCACAATTAGAATCTTATCCTCTCCATGATCCTATGGTATGTTAAAGTTCTCATGTATTAAAACTAAGGGGATCCCTGGGTGGCGCAGTGGTTTGGCGCCTGCCTTTGGCCCAGGGCGTGATCCTGGAGACCCGGGATCGAATCCCACGTCGGGCTCCCGGTACATGGAGCCTGCTTCTCCCTCTGCCTGTGTCTCTTCCTCTCTCTCTCTTTCTCTCTCTGTGTGACTATCATGAATAAATAAAAAAAAAACTAAGTATCTCTTTTCAGCCTATCAGCTTACTCTGACATAAGCCATTACTATGAAAATGATCTTAATGAGCATTAAAATTATAAGTAGCAGAAATAATTTTAAAATTATTTCAGTAAAGTCAAGTGTTTATGAAGAAAGTATCAGTGCTAAATGGCTTTCCTAACTTGGTAGTGGTAATTTTTAAAGTTAAAAGCTTTGAAATTTTTACCTTGATGCAACAAACTGGCTTTCTCTTTTTCCCAGCCATGCTTTTTGAAGTTTTTCACATACCACAAAAATACATAATAAGGGATAGTTAACTTCACTCTGAACCCCAGCTACATGACCATGACATATTTGGAGGTGACTTTGAGGTGCATTCCCA
The DNA here is from genome assembly GCF_053574225.1 of Canis aureus. Lineage (NCBI taxonomy): Eukaryota > Metazoa > Chordata > Mammalia > Carnivora > Canidae > Canis > Canis aureus. Next base: position 5,692,451 of record NC_135615.1, on the reverse strand, counting down.
AATATGGTACAATGCTTTCTAAATTTACAGTCTGATTTCCTGCTGCCAGTTATGACTGCCAAATGCTACTGACAGTGCGGCCAGTTTGTGGTGTCCCTAAAAATCATCAGCAATTTGAAAACATTAGCGCCCGGCAATAGTCATACTTTGCAATGATTGCCTGTATTTATCACCTTACTTTTCCAGGGTACAAACTAAAAAAAAAAAAAAAAAAAAAAAATCACAGAGAAAAATTAAACTTCTCTAGCAGAGGGAAAATATAGAGTTGAAAAGTCAAATGCATTATAGGATCCCAACCCCTTTCTGTATTGTTTAAAAACAAAAATAAACAATTTAAGCACTGGGCTTCTGTGGCTATGCAGAAGAAAAAGATCATAAATATGTACCCTCCTCAAATGCTGCTTTTGTTTGCCTTCACATTTGCAGAGCATTTCGAAATATTAGTATTTCGATCCTAATTGTGGTTATGTGGCAGTACTAAAAATGGGGAGAAGTTCATTGCTTCATTCAGCAGATATTCACTACGTTCTGCACCATGGCATGAACTGTGCCTGGCAATGCAGAAGTGCATGACACAGGCCTGGCTTCTGCCTTCAGGAATCTTATAGTCTCCCGAGACAAACAGTGATGTCCATACAACAGAGAAGAGGAGGCAGTGCTAGGAGAGCACATATGTAGGCAGGCAGTAAATACAGACTCCCCGGAGGAGCAAGAGTGAATCCAAAGCCCAAAGGATGGATGTGAGCAGTGCAAAATGTGGTATGGGCATTTGGAGAACATTCCAGACACAGGAAGAATGGTGGGGCCACCTACTAGAGATTTGGGTTTGTGCGGAGCCCAGAGGCACCAACAGAAGAGATGAATAGCAGTCAGCCCCTGCTCTGCTCTCCATTTGTACATCGTGGCAAGTAGCTGTCTCCCATCCAAGACCATGTGTCTGTCTTTTCATACAAAGGTACCAAATGCTTGCCAAATCAACTCCTATGAGTAGGTTAACTTTTTAAAAAGTATTTTATTTTTTTTGAGAGAGAGAGATAGTAAGAGAGCAGGGTGGAGAGGGAGAAGCAGTTCCCCTGAGCAGGAAGCCAGACATGGGGCTCGAACCCTAGACCCTGGGATCATGACCTGAGCTGAAGACAGATGCTTAACCTACTGAGCCACCCAGGCGCCCCTGAGTATGTTGAGTCCAGGATAAACTATTTTCACATACAGACTCCCAAACTTAGTGGTTTAAACAACCTAGAAGTTTGTTTCCTCTCATGTGACACTGAGCAAGTGGTCCAGGGGCAGTAACGTGGCTCTACCACTGTCAGTGGGTTGGCTAGAGTCCAAAGCCACCCAGTGGTCTCTATTCTTTAGCCTTCAGGAGTAGGGAGAGGGATGTGACCTGGGATACACATGTGAGCCTTGATGTAGGGCGAGAAACACAAGTAGCGTGCATCACTTCTCACTTCTCATTCACAGGGTCATAGCAAGATTCAGGGGAGGCTGAGAGATGTATCCTGTGGCTGGAAGCCATTTGCTGTGCTAAAATTAGCATCAAAGAGTGGAGGAGGGATGTGGGTGGACACTCAGCAGTCCATGCCACAAGGGCAGTGAGGAAAGAAGGCGGGTGTGATGGTAGAGAGGCAGGCAAGAGTCCATCACATGAGGCCTCATTCAGAGCAAAGGAAACCATGTTAGTGTCTTAAAGGCAGTGGTGGATTTAGGAGTATGGTATTTGCTCACAGAAGAGGCTTTTGCAAAAGCCTTGATTGATCAGGGCAGCCACAAGCCAAGGTTTTCTACTGATTCTCCCATTGAATTGTCACATCACCTTCTTCACCAAAAACCCAAACACACATTCGGGGGACACATATCTGAGTCATATGGTCTCTGAAGAAATGGCTTGAGGACTTTTAACAGATAGTTGTGTGTAGTTAGACAGAAACCTGAAATATCCTGTGTTATTTGGCTTTATACTGTCAGTGACCGTAGGGCGTACTCTGAGGTTACACCCAGTCACAGAGGTCCCAACAAAACACACAACCTAAGGTGCGGAGGTGGCCACGGCAGCACATTCCTACCTGTAGATACAAGTGTGGCCTCTGCATTGTGGTCAAGCTACAGGAAAGAGCTAAGCTAGAGCTACCCTCTAGGGGGGCACAGTACTGCCTGCAGCCTCTCTGGGGAGCTGTATTTGTGGTCAGATCCCACCATGGATACAGGGCTGTCCACACAGCATTTTTCAGGCCAGCACGCCAAATTCTGTCTACACTGGGAACATCGAGGTCAAGGACTTTGCTGCTGTCTGATTTGTTCGGTATACAGGAACTGGACTTGAATCCAGGGAGAAGCCTGTTAGAAAGCCACCTGCCCCACACCACAGCTCAACTTGGCAAGATGCCACTCTTTCAAGGATAGCAGCAGCCATTCTGATGCACCCGCTGTGAGGCAGGCTCTTTATATATATGTAAGTGTGTGTGTGTGTGTGTGTGTGTGTATATACATGTCATGTTATATAGAAAGATGTATATATTATATATGTCATTTTCATCCTCTCAGTAACTATTTGAGGTACATATTATCATCCTTTTAGAACCATGGAGCCTGGGAAAGCAGGGTGACTTGGCAGCTGCACCCATAGGCAGAATTCAAACCCAGTTCTGATGGCACCAAACCCCAAAAATTTTACTGCTGTGTTATTTATTTAATTAGTAAGTTTCTTCCTGATATTTAATTTTCTAAATTCAATCAATGGACTGGCTTTGGGACATCTGTTTAAATTATACTTATATAAAAAAATTATACTTATATATATTATATATGGCTATCAACTAAAATGATCTTTTCGGGGCACCTGGGTGGCTCAGTTAAATGTCTGCCTTTGGCTCAGGTTGTGATCCCAAGGTCCTGGGGTTGAGTCCTGCATCAGGCTCCTGGCTCTGCGGGGAGCCTGCTTCTCCCTCTGCCTCTGCGTCTCTGCCTCTCTCTCTCTCTCTCTCTCATGAATAAATAAATCTTTAAAAATAAAAAAATATGATTTTTTCAAAACCTACCTAAATTTGCATGCAAATCACTGGCTATATCCTATAAAAAGTACATCAGAAAATTCTGATGCTCTTATTCTTAAAAAATGGCTTTTGGCAGCTTTAGTGCCTATAGGCTGCCTGGATTCTTGTCTTAAGGCTTCATTATCAAATCATTCTTTCTATGATAGGACATCATTTCTTTTAGGATAGCAATCAATGAATGAAAAATACAGAGAAGTCATGGCGGTGGTGTCCATTTAATTACTAATAAGTGTTATCAACTGATTAATAGTTAATTTCTGGTTAATCATCAATTATTAATTTAATTGAGTTGCCAGAGCTAAAACTTAAAATGGAGCTGAAGCACAGAGGACTGATTTAATAAAAGTCAAACCTAACCAGGAGAGTTAAGTGAATCACAGCTAAGCCTCAAAACTAGAAATGGGGCTTCTCTCAACACAGGGTTTTTGACATCAGTCCATATTGTTGCATATGTCACGGCTTGTTCCTTCTCATTGCTGGGTAGTATATTCCATTGTATGGATGTACCTGTCATTCAGCCATTCACCTGTTGAAGGACATTTTGATTGTTTCTGTGTTTTGGTGATTAAGAAGAATGCTGCTATAACTATTCACAGAGAGGTTTCTGAGTGCACATGTTTTCATTTCTCTTGGGTGGATAGCTCGGGGCAGAGAGGCTGGGCCATATGGTAGGTGCATGTTTAATTTTGTAAGAAACCAGCAAGCTGTTTTCCAAGGTGGCTGTATCCTGTTGCATTCCCAGTGTGTGAGCAGTATATAAGGGTGCTGGTTTCTCCACATGCTTGTCATCACTTTGTATTGTCAGGCTTTTGAATTTGCGCCATTCCAGGAGCGTGTGCCTGTTTCTCAAGAAGTTTTGGTTTTCATTTCTGTGATGATTAGTGATGATGATTTTGAGCATCTTTTCATGTGCTTGTTTGCCATCCGTATATCTTTGCTGACATTTTGCAAAGTTTTGAGTTATCTTCTTACGTTGTAATAATTTTTTATGTAATTTGAATAATACAACTCCACTAACAGATATGTATGAGGGGGGACTTGCCCTAGTTTTGACAAGAGAGCTGGACTGAATGTTACCTAAGTCCAGATCTTGAACACTCAACTTCCAGACCCAAACTCCCCCACTATGAGAATTTCTGGGACTTGTGCAAACAAAATGGAGGGCACATTTTGGTGCAAGAAAGGTATATTCATCCAGATATATATCCGGACATATGATAATTTGTTGTTGACACACGGTTTCACCATAAAGTAAAGCAGCATCTTTGCTTCCTCTCCACGTCTCAGTAAGCATGCTGCATTTCCATCTGTGCAGCCCTCTGACCATGCAGCATTGTGCCAGCAGACCTGTCCCTAGCTGATCATGCAACACATCTTAGATGTGTTTCTACTTCTCTTTGGCAAAGATGACAATTTTCAAAGAGATTTTCATTTTTACTTTTCTGCATGCAAGGTGGAGTAAAATCATCCAGTCAACATTCTTATAAGTAGTTTCACTGGCAAGTGACCATCTGAGGAAAAAAAATACCTTTTGGAATTTATTTTCACAGAAATGTGATCAGATCTCCCCCAATCAGAAAAGCATGACCTAGAGAAAGTATCAATATTTGCACTAGTCAGTGTGCATATTTTAAGTTACTTCTTACCATAAGCAGAGGTAAAAATACTAAGCCCCATGTCATAGAGACCCCCCCAAACAGCATGTCAGTTTTCACTGCTGTACATGGAAAAGAGGGGTGCTTTTCTAATTTTTTTCCTCCTTGGGGATTCAAACTTAAAACTTGGGTTATAAAGAATAATAGCTTCAACTTTAGAAATATTTTTCTTACTTTTACTCACGGATAACTAAAGACCTAGAGAATGAAGTGCTTTTTCCCAAAAGCATATTGCAAACTAGGATATTATAAACAAATCCTAACTTGTTAACCATAAGGATAAGCCATTATGTTTGATCACTCCTGAACCACAGGCATAGTTGCTCTGATTTCGATCTGAAAAAGCTATAATTAATTTGATTTTAAAAATGTAACTTTTGTTTAGCACCTGTACTTTTAAATTTGTGTCCAAAGACATTTCAAAGAGACATCTTACACCATGGCAATAGGTTGGAAAATACAGAGAACACAGCTCCTAAGAACCCAAGAGTTTTGTATTTTTTTTCTTAACAAAAACTGATTGATCCTGAAGGAAGTGAAAAAAAAAAAGGAGCCTTAGAAGGGAATGTTAATGCATGCATATTTTTGGTACATTAAAGACTCCAACGTGCTAATTCAAGCACTGTTTACTTTTCGTATATAACAGGATTGCTGTTTTCAAGTGAAAAACAGAAGATATTTTCTGAGTGCCAAAAACTACTTATTCATGAAGTCTGAAATGCCATTATTATTATTATTAATTCTTATGTCTAGCATCTGTGAATAGCTTCTTATACGAGAAAACCATTTTGGGTCAGCTGAAGGCCAAAAATAATGAGCTGGCCTCCTGCCTCTGTGTATTGAATCAAGTAGCTGCCAATTAATAAAACTGATTTTTTTTTTGTTCCTGGGGTAAATTTCAGAAAATGAAAACAAACAGTTGTTGGTGCTTTTCATAAATTTCCAATGGAAAGAATATATTTTTCACAAGTTTAAAGACTGACTGTACTATAAGTAACCAAACAATTACGAGAAGCCGTCCGGTGTATTTCTGTGGTTTAGCAAAAGGGCCAAGTCGGAAGGAAAAGACATTCCTGGCATTTTCTGAAGCTAGATAAATACAGAGAAGAAATATAGATGAAAGATGGAACTGCTCTGCACAGTCCCTGCCAGATTCCTCGACTTTTTGGCATACTGATTGAATTTGGCAAATGTAACCAGTAACAATCTTTTCCATTAAAAAGAGCAGCATATACTTTATTTTACCATGCTGTTTGTGTATTTCTGACCCTCCCAAACTGTCTCTCTTTTTTAGAAAGTGATTCTTTCTGCAGAGTTGGCTGCCACTTCATTTATTTGAAACGGATCATTTATTACCAAAAAGGCTGCAGGGCACAGCTACTGTTGAACAGCTCCAAGAGACCTACAGCTCGGCAGGAAAAGTGTCTTTTTCTAGACCGAAAGATCCTTTAACATGTGCCAACAGCATCTATGCCAATCTAATGCCTTGATATCCAAACCTGTGTAATTTTGAGGAATCCTGGACTGTACAGTTTAGACAACATAAGCTACCCAGTCCTGTCATTTTCTTTTATTTGTGATCAGAAAAACTCTAATGTAGCCTGATATTCCTAATTTTGGTAACATGATTACATTAAGAAAAAGAATAACTCTCCAGCCCCAAGTCTAAATTTCATGGACTCCAACACTTCTGAGCCCTAATGCTTTTTTCTTATCTGGCAGTGATACTATAGTAAATTTATTAGGATAGGTAAGTAGCAATCTCTAGAAATACAATGTTGAGAAGCAAATACTAAGGCTTTGGTTCAGCTTCCCCCAGTTTAGGGAATGGAGGTTCACACCTGATAGGCCTCTTATGCAACTCAGATGGAAATGACCTTTTGTCCTTACCTTTCATTGGCTTCTTCTAAACTAAACAAAGATTAGGGTGTTCACCTGTTGCTATGAAGTTTCTGAATACAACATGATAGACATGTTTTGGTTTTTAATCAGCCAAAATTCAAGCAGCCTTTGTGTGGTTGGCAGTGATTTGTGTTTGTTATTGCTCTTATGCTATTTGCCATCTCATACACCCTTTCTTAGTCATTAAGTAGCAGCTAATTTAAAGCAAGGGAAAAACATTAGCTTGGTGTATGTGCCAGATAAATCCTGTGGTTTCAATTTACTGTTTGGAGCCAACAGTGACAGATAAAAAAATGAGAATCTGTAATTTGCCAAGTTTAAAGTCCCAAAACCAACATGTGAATACTTCATAGGCTTATATGTTCATAAAATGAAGACTGTTTGCATAGATTCAAAATGCATATGAGTGTTGTTTCTTACACTTCAAGATGACAGATAATAATAGGCCTCATTTAATCACAAAGTATTGGACAAAAAAAAAAAAAAGCAAAAAGTCACTGTTTAAATTTCAGAATGCTATTCCATACGAGTGGTAGGTCCAAAATATTCTCAATAAAAATTACAAATAATTACTTTCCACATTTTATAACTTACATCCATTTAATTCACAAAGGTTGCTTTATGAATGAGTTTTTAATAATAACAATAGAGCTAGCCAAAGCTGTTAGCAAGAATTTATAATTTTAACAAACATGGCATAACTCTTTTTAGAAATACTGGGTAAGGGCAGCCCCAGTGGCACAGTGGTTTAGCGCCGCCTGCAGCCGGGGGCGTGATCCTGGAGACCTGGGATAGAGTCCCACGTCGGGCTCCCTGCATGGAGCCCACTTCTCCCTTTCTCTGTGTGTGTGTCTCTATGAATAAATAAATAAAATCTTTAAAAAAAATACTGGGTAAAATGACTTTTTCTTAAATTTTTATTTATTTATGATAGTCACACAGAGAGAGAGAGAGAGAGAGAGGCGCAGAGACATAGGCAGAGGGAGAAGCAGGCTCCATGCACCAGGAGCCCGATACGGGATTTGATCTCGGGTCTCCAGGATCACGCCCTGGGCCAAAGGCAGGCGCTAAACCTCTGCGCCACCCAGGGATCCCTAAAATGACTTCTGTACATCTTTACAAGACTTGCAAAATAACCTCACAACTAAAGTTATATAACTCCAAAACACCCTCAATAACAGCATGATAATAAAAGAGTAAATGTTAACTGCCCTAAAATTTTCTCCCATTATTGGTCCAGAAATCCAAATCCTGGCTTGTCACATTAGTGCACACCCTTTACGGTATCTGCCCAGCCCACCAGGGATGCTCTTGCCTGCTCCTGTACCTCACCCCCAGGGCAAGCCTTGGAAGCAGTTCTGTAAATGACACACTGTTTCCTTGTCCATACTGATTGGATGAAAGGTGGATACTCTTCCTGAACTGGGCCAGTCAGATCCCCCTTCCCTGAAGTTTCCGAATTGAGAGTGTGAATAGGGGGCACCTGGGTGGCTCCGTGGTTGAGTGTCTGCCTTTGGCTCAGGTCGTGCTTCCGGGGTCCCAGGATCGAGTCCCGCATCGGGCTCCCCACAGGAAGCCTGCTTCTCCCTCTGCCTATGTCTCTGCCCCTTTCTCTGTGTCTCTCATGAATAAATAAATAAAATCTTTTTTAAAAAGTGGGAATACTATGTGGCCTCACTGGGTTGACTGGAGAGTGAAGCTTGGGGACACAGTGGAGGAAACCACAGAAAAACAAGGAAAGCCAACTGATGGAGAAAGAATAACATGGAACAGATACAGATGACAGATGAGGAAAAAAATGTACTAGAAAACCTGTGAGACCCTGTCTCAGTACCTTTTTAGATCTGGGTCTGCTACCTTCTTGCTTGCTTTTCTTTTTCTTTCTTTCTTGACTTACTTATATAGAGGGATGGGGGAGGGAGGAAGGGAGAGAGAGAACACGTGTGAGCATGAATGGATGGGGCAGAGGGAGAGGGAAAAAGAATCTCAAGCAGACTCTGCCTGGATCCCAGGACCCTAACATCATGACCCAAGCCAAAACTAACAGTAGGGTGCTCAACAGGCTGTACTACCCAGGTGCCCCTACAGCTTCGCTGCTTTCTTGCCCATGAGATGTTAAATATCTGTGTATCTTCTTTGGCACCCAAGCTTATTTGTGTTGTTTACATTGCTTGCAATTTATTGTATCCCAATTGATCCTGCATTCTATCTATGGGGCTTTGGACACATCGCTTAGACTATTGAACTAAAGCTTCACAAATCCTTAAAATGGGGACAGTATTGCCTGCATCACAGGGTTCTTGCAAAGACCAAATGAAATAAGAAAGCACCTAACCCAGCAATGACCACTCAGTAATTGGCTGCTATTTTAAAGAGATTATTCTATAACTTCCATTTTATAAAATATATACAGCTATTTATATTACATATTTGTTAGTCAAGGGAAAGCACTGCAACCTCTTATTAAGCCTAATATTCTAATATTTGCTAATTATTCATTTAATGGGTGATTCCAAATTGTTTGGTGAAATTTAAAATAAAGAGGGGCTTCCTAACAACTATTACCACTATAGTATTTCCCTCTTCATAGCAGAAACCTTGTAAAAAAAAAGTTTGTGAATAAATCCATAATTCTTTCTTTTCTCTTAATCTCGCATTTAATCTGTAATGAAGCCCTGTTTAGGCTGCCATGTTCCCATGCACTTGACAGCTCACCAGCTTCCTAGAGGGTTTTTGCCAACACCCTTTCTGACCTTCTCCCTACAGACCTCTGAGAGTGATCTTCAAAAACACAAATGGGATCATATCACTGTTCACATTAAAATTTTTCAATAGCTTCTCAGTACCACTAGAACAAAATCCCAATTCTTTACTATGGTCTGGCATTCCCCATGTAATCCAGGCCCCCACCCCCATCCCTCCAGCTTTCTAAACACATCTTGTGTCACTCTCCCATTCAATTGTCACTTAGCCTCAACTGCCTTGATCTTCTTATAAGTCCTTGGAAACTCTAAGCATATTCCCACCTTATGGCCCCTGCACATACTTTCTTTCTGCAAATTCTTCTTGTCTTCATCCTTTATATCTTAGTTTAGATGCACCTGCTCCAAGATGCTTTCTCTGATTTCCTGGTCTAAATAAAATATGTTAGCCCTCTATTACTCTTCATCCAGCCCCATTTGTTTCCTTCATAGCATTCAGCACACTTAATAATTATTTTGTCCATTTATTATTATTTTTTTGACCAGGACCTTCTTATAGCATTTGAGAAAGCTATGAGGCCTGTAGTCCTACTCTTTTCTCCTGAATTCTGGGAGTGATGACTAGGCCAAGTCCTGCCTGTGTGGAGGATCTGTATACTGTGACTTTATTCTACCCCTTTGCAAAGGGTTATCTTTGTGAAGGAGGAGTCATCGCCTGGATCAGCACTAAACATATGTGGTCATTCTTGATTACACTTTTCAAGAGGTCTTGCCCCCAGTTAGCAGTGCATAATCTCCTCTGATTTCAATAAATTAATAACCAGCCTATGGAAATGAAGTAGAGTGGAATCACTTCTTTTCACTAATAGTTATCAATCTGCAATCATTTGAAGGATTATTTTGCTAAAAGGGAAATTCAGAAGCATATAAAATTACCTTTAAATAGATTCTATAAAGCAATAGACTATTTCCTATAGATTAACTTAAAGTGGAAACTAAAAATGTGGTACCTGTGGTAAAATCTTTAAATAAATTTAAATGACAAACTGAAAGGGAAAGTCAAGTCAGCTAAGTTATTACAATTATTTTTTTAAAGATTTCATTTATTTATTTGTGTGAGAGAGAGACAGAGAGAGCAGAAGGAAGGGTAGAGAGAGAGAGGGAGAGAGAGATTCTCAAGAAGACTCCATGCTGAGTGAGGAGCCCCACAGGGCTCCACCTCAGGACCCTGAGATCATGACCTGAGCTGAAATCAAGAGTCAGATGCTTAACCAACTGAGCCGAGGAGCCAAGTGATTAAAATTCTGAATATTTATCCAATATATTGGATATTTATCCAATCCAAATATTTATCCAAGTTTGAACATTTGAACTCTCATCTGGCATGAAATCAGTACAGCAAAAGTAATTGTTTAGTAATAATTATTAAAACCAATTATCAGTCAGTGCATAGGTCCACCAAAAATCATGTCAAGAATGCTCATAGCAGCACTATTTGTAATAGGCCTAATTTATTCTCACTTAGTATGTAGAAGATTATTTAAAAAGCATTATGTTCAAGTTATCCATTTGTAAGTTTCTCAGAATGTTGAAGAAGTACTCTATAATTTGTAAACAATGTAAATGTCTGCAATTATACATAATGTGTTATATATTCTCTAGAATAGATGAGAAACTAGTATCTAAAATAAATTAGAAACTGGTGTCACAATTTAAAAAGTAAGAGGCTGAAGTCACTTATTATGGAATATTAAATCTTAACAGAAACATCCTGCTTGCACACAAATCTGTACACAGATACCCTAAGGGTTAGGAAAGAGAGCTGAATCAATAATAATTTACACATCATTCCAGTAATCTGTGTAAATATACAAAATTTGAATACAATTATGATGGATGCTGCAATGGCTGCCCAGTATAACTGAGTAGAAAAGCAATTGACTGATGAAGAATATCTCTACATACCACAGTTACCTAAGAGACAACTATAAAATTTGGCATTCAAACTTAATAAATTAATTTAAACAACAAATAGTCTGAATGTGGACTAATTCATCAGAATCTAGGATATCAGAAGAGTGTCCCCATGAAATATGAAGTCAACAATATAAGGGCAAATAAAGTTGCTTTCTACTGAAGAAAGTAGAAGACTTATGAAATTTTCTCGTCTAGCATGTGGTTTCGGATAATAATATGAAATACTTAAATAGTGTTAGAAAAGTTATAGTGACCACATGTCCCAAATCAGAAATTTTAGCAATGTATATAAAACAGTTTTATGCATTCAGCACACTTATAACAATTAAATCACATTTATACATGTAACATACCTTTAGGGTCCATCCAAATCAACTTTATAGAAAATATTAAAACCATATCAAATTCGGATAATTAATAAAGGCAATCATGGAAGGAATACTTTAGCAACATTTAATTCCTTTTTCTAAGTTTAAGTGTACTCCTTATCCAGTGCTTCTCAAGCTTTACTATGAATATTAACCATCTGGGAATCTACTTAAAATGCAGATTCTGATCCAGTAGGTCTGAGGTAGAGTCTGAGATTCTGAACTTCTAATATGCACCTTGGTGCTCCTGTTGCTTCCTGTCTGGCACCACACTTCGAATAGCAAGTCCTTAGCCATTGGACTGTTGGGAGAGACCAAGAGCAAGAAAAAGCCCCAGACCAGTTGCATCCAAGCCACCGCAACTTTGTCCATTTATTCCAGGGTGCCATACAAATATCCCATACTTTTCTGCTGACAGGGGAAAGGTTAGGAAGCAGTGTTTTAGAAGACAAACATATAACATATATTTTGATAAACTTTTGGAGGCAATACCATTAGTTGGCTTGGCCAGGGGTCCGGCATACTGGGTCAGGTCTTCCTATTTTAGGAGAGTATTTTAAACTGGTCAACACGTCAATTTGTCTTCTCTCAGTTTTAGGAACTTATAGATATATTTTTATAGCATTAGCAGAAAGTTCTCCTTGTTTTCTTTTCTTTGATGAGGAGCAAATCAAGTGCCCTAGGGAGATTGTCTTCATGCTTGCAGGAATACAGCAAAGTGCAATTCTATAACTATATGCCTATCCCAATCTCGCATGGGCCAGAGCCACACTCATCCTGTTCAGCATGACATCATACACTGGAGCATTCTACATACACAGTTGTATTTGTTGAGGGGATTAGTTTTCCATGTAATGGCTTACTCATCCTCAAGCATTCTTTAACTTTTTTCTTTGAGAAGGCTGATTTTTATTTCCCTTGCATTTAGCGTCATGGACCAATGAATATAAATGATAGTCTGCTTCTCTTGCCACTGAAACTCCTGTGGATCAAGGGTTCTTAAACTTTTGTGTGCTTCTCAGTTACCTTAGGAGCTATTGAAATACAGTTTTCAGGTCTTATTCATAGAGACTCTCAGTCAGTCCATTTAGGGTATGGCCCAGCAGTCTTTTTTTTTTTTTTTCAAACTCCATATTGCTCTAGACAGGTGGACTATAGACCACCCTTTGAGAAACACTGTGGCAATGCACCACAGTACATGAACGTGGCCCAGGAGTAACTGTTGGGAATGTTCCATAATACTTAAAGAGTATTGTGTAAGGAGAGATGAAAGCGCTGACTCGTAAGAAGTTATAAGGCTAAGAATGGACGCTATTATTCAAGATGTGCTAAGAGGCATGACCTTTTTATTGCAGGTATCCAGTATGAACTTAGATTTTTAATTTGATTTCTTTCATTAGGGATTTTTCTTTTTACTGCATAATAATTAATGGCATTTAAGGTACCTAGAAGTCATCCCTTGGTAGTGGGGGACGTGTTTTTTTGTTTTTTTGTTTTTTTAAGATTTTATTCATCCATTCATGAGAGACACAGAGAAAGAGAGAGACAGACAGAGACACAAGCAGAGGGAGAAGCAGGCTCCATGCAGGGAGCCCGACGCGGATCTGGATCCCGGGACTCCAGGATCACGCCCTGGGCCGGAGGCAGGCGCCAAACCTCTGAGCCGCCCAGGGACACCCGGGGGGATGTTTTTAAAAGTAAAAATAAGATACATGAAAGGTGACTAGTTACAAAGATCTTAGACATTTGGAATAGAGCTCATGTAAGTGGTAGGTATAGAAAATTGACGTAGATTAGTGTAAAAGATTTAAATTAAACCCAAAGCTGATGTATTCCAGTTTTCTAGTTTCAATTATCTTAATTCTAAAAATGCAAATATAGGGCAGCCCGGGTAGCTCGGTGGTTTAGCACCGCTTTCAGCCCAGGGCCTGATCCTGGAGACCTGGGATCAAGTCCCACGTGGGGCTCCCTGCATGGAGCCTGCTTCTCCCTTTGCCTGTGTCTCTGCCTCTCTCTCTCTCTCTCTGTGTCTCTCATGAATAAATAAACAAAATTAAAAAAAAAATAAATTAAAATGCAAATATATACATATATGGGTATATACTTATGCATACAAACATATATGACATAAAATGTCATTAGTATTAACTAATACTAATATTTGGAAAATATAGCTACCCTTCTTAAAGTCTACGTAATAGAAATAACTTTAAAAAAATCACAAAATCATATGGTTTTAACTACATATACCATAACTCTTACTAGTAATAATGCTTAATTAGCATAAAGCTGCAAAGACAGCAAGCAAGACTAGAAAATCCTGAAAACCAAGGAAAGAAACAGAGCATTTGGGATGCAGGAGGACGGCACCATTCCTCCATAAAACAAGTATGTTCTCTGTCAAGTCCTATTCCCCCTTGTGCCTTCCGAGACAGCTGCTCTGTCTCATAAAGCAGTTTCTCAACCAGGCTTAGTCTTTCAAACACAGCCTTACACAGCAGCGTCCACACCCACACACTGCTTTACCCTGCAGTGGCCGTTAAGAGAACAGACTGCAGAACCAGATTTCTTGGGTCCTTTCCTTATGACCTGGGTGATTCAGGGCAAGTCGCCTAATCATTATGTAACTCAGTTTCTTTACCTACAAAATAAAGATAATTCCCATATCACTGGAAAATGGAGAAGACTAAATAAAAGGGTATGTGTGAATGGCACACAGGAAGCCAAATAAAATGAAAATGATATTACTTTTATCACTATCTCTTTTGCTCTACTTACATGCAGCTCTGTTTTTCATCTTTTCTCACCTTTAGCCTTCAGGAAGGGGAGGGAAATTTATTCTGCTGGGAATGTGGTAGTGGAGACATAAAAGAAGTAAGATGGATTCATTAGAGTGAAGCAGAGCTAGTATGGATGAAGGAGACAAGTGTCCTATTAGCTCAGACTGTCTGAGACACATTTGATTTTTCCAAGGGCTCCCTGGATATTGTAGAAGACCACTGAATCACATCAAGCGTAAAAGCATTTCCTAGAGCTGTCCAAGGAAAATTTAAAAACACAAACAAAAAGTGGCTTCAAAGAGTCATTCTTGTATCAGATTTTTAGATGCACTACACTTATAAAAATGCAAAGAATTAAGATTAAAATTCTTGATTCTTATTTTGTAAATCTTTCTGTCAAAGCAGAGTGCTAAATAAATATGAAAAAGAGCTCCTACTGGGTTTCATAAACAGCAATTAAAGGGCAGCATGGCCCTAGTGCAGTAATTTTCAATTTTTTCTAAAGCAACAAAAAGCTGTTTTAAAACAAGATCTCATGCATAATCCTAATATGTAAAATGGAAAAACTAGCTGCTCTAATTAAAGTAGGTGACTGCCCCCCACATCAAGCATTGGCTTCCACCTTGCCCTGAGGACTGGGCCCCGATCTCTCCCAGGGGGACCCTAACAGTCCACGAGACACAGTTTGAAATTCCCTCATCTGTGGAAACAGCCCTAAACGAGACATCACAATCATTTATGATGTTATGCCATGTGTTGACAGTGTGGTTTTCGGTACTTCACTGATCTGGGCCTTACATTCCTCATCTGCAAAATGTGTATTTAAACAGGTAACTTACGTCTCCCAGCTCTCACTTTCCATGAATTTATTATATAAAGAAAGGATAAAAAGGAAATAGGAATTCTGCTTCATGCAAGATAGGCTAATAGGGACTGGATTTATCTTCCTGCCTAAAAAAACTTAAAAATAGTAAAATATATAAAGCAATGGCTTTTAAGACACTGGATATCAGGCAAAAAAGGACAATCATCTCTGAGAAAAGGTAAACTCAAGAGGTAAGCCCAACCACTGACCCAGCTCCTGCCTGGAGAGAGCTGGAGTGCAGGGAAAGAGAACCCGAACAAAGCACAGCAGCCTCTCCGAGCTGGGAGGCCAAACTTGGAAGGTTGGAAAGCTGTGATGACTGGAGTCTTCAGGGAAGATTACTGGAGGGGAGAGAACATTCTGAGCACAGAACTCTGGAGATGTGTAGTAGATGCCCATGAAGCTTTAGCACAGAACTGATCAGCACTTGTGTGTGCAGAAAGTACTTACCCAGACAACAATCTTGAAGCTCTTACGGGTCAAATAGTGCCTGATCTCACTACTCAGCATGAAAGCCTTAATAATCTATGGGTTTCAGGTAGAGTAACCAGAAGGCTCTTATCTCAGTAGTGGGTAAGAATTAGCCATAATCTAATTGTGACAACAAAGCATAGAACTGAGGGATGCCTGGGTGGCTCAGTCAGTTAAGCATCTGCCTTCAGCTCAGGTCATAATCTCAGGGTCCTGAGATGGAGTCCCAAGTCAGGCACTCTACTCATCTAGGAGCCTGATTTTCCCTCTGGCCCTGCCTGCTACTCCCCCTACTTGTGTTCTCTGTCAAATAAATAAATGAAATCTTAAAAAAAAAAAAAAAAGAAAGAAAAGAAAAAAAAAAGCATGGAACTGAAAAGATCAAATTGTTTCTAAGTAATACAACCACATCCTAGGAAAAAAACTCAAGAATATTTATAGAAACGATCAACTCAACACATTAAAATTCTGTGTCTTCCAAGAAGCAGACTCTTCACTATGGAGGGCAAACTGATGGTTACCAGAAGGGAGACGGGAGGGGTGCAAATTGGTGATGGGGATTGAGGAGGGTACTTGTCTGATGAGCACCAGGTGTTCTATGTAACTGTTGAATACTGTACACCTGAAACTAATACTATACTGTATGTTAACTATTCTGAAAATAAAATTAAAAACTTAATTAAAAAAATCCCTCCTACCCCACCGTCAGCGCCTGACATGACCCATGAAAAGGGAAAAAAATTAACCAGTTGAAAGTAAACCAGAAATGACACTAGAACTGTTACTAGAACTGGATTTCATAGGAGCTAGAAAAAAGACTCAGTATATTAAGGAGAGACGTGAAAGATACAGCAAGACCCAAATCTAATCTTAAGAGATGCTATTATACTATCTGAGATATAAAACGCATGAATGGAAATAAAGGTAAATTAAACATTATTAAAAAAAGATTTTTTGAACTTGAAGGCACAGAAATAGAAACATTCCAAATTGAAACACAGAGAGGAAAAAAGACAAAAAATAAAAAATTAACAGAGCCACAGGGAGCTGTGGGAAAATGTCAAGTAGCCAATTATGGGTGAAAATGGAGTTTCCAAAGGACAGTAGAAAAGGAAGAGGACAAAGAAAAGTATTTGAAGAAATAATGGCTCTAAATTTGATGAAAACTATAAGCCTATACATCTAAGAAGTTCAACAAAGCCCAAGCATAAGAAACATAAAGAAAACAATACCAAGGCACATCATAATCAAATTGCTCAAAATCAGCGAAAATGAAAAAATCTTAAAAGCAGTACAACAAAAAAAAAGACATACAAGTAAACAAACATGAGCATGACAGGTTTCTTCTCAGAAATGACACAGGTATGAATAAAATGAAGAAACATGCTTATTGAAGGAAAAAAAAGTCTTTGTAAAATTATATGCCTACCAAAAACATTATTCTTCTTTTTTTTAATAAATTTAATTTTTATTGGTGTTCAATTTACCAACATACAGAATAACACCCAGTGCTCATCCCGTCAAATGCCCCCCTCAGTGCCCATCACCCATTCACCCCCACCCCCCGCCCTCCTCCCCTTCCACCACCCCTAGTTCATTTCCCAGAGTTAGCAGTCTTCACGTTCTGTCTCCCTTTCTGATATTTCCTACCCATTTCTTCTCCCTTCCCTTCCATTCCCTTTCACTATTATTTATATTCCCCAAATGAATGAGACCATATAATGTTTGTCCTTCTCCGACTGACTTACTTCACTCCGCATAATACCCTCCAGTTCCATCCACGTTGAAGCAAACGGTGGGTATTTGTCATTTCTAATGGCTGAGTAATATTCCATTGTATACATAGACCACATCTTCTTTATCCATTCATCTTTTGATGGACACTGAGGCTCCTTCCACAGTTTGGCTATTGTGGACATTGCTGCTAGAAACATCGGGGTGCAGGTGTCCCGGCGTTTCATTGCATCTGTATCTTTAGGGTAAATCCCAGCAGTGCAATTGCTGGGTCGTAGGGCAGGTCTATTTTTAACTCTTTGAGGAACCTCCACACAGTTTTCCAGAGTGGCTGCTCCAGTTCACATTCCACCAACAGTGCAAGAGGGTTCCCTTTTCTCCACATCCTCTCCAAAGTTTGTGGTTTCCTGCCTTGTTAATTTACCCCATTCTCACTGGTGGGAGGTGGTATCTCATTGTGGTTTTGATTTGTATTTCCCTGATGGCAAGTGATGCAGAGCATTTTCTCATGTGCGTGTTGGCCATGTCTAGGTCTTCCTCTGTGAGATTTCTCTTCATGTCTTTTGCCCATTTCATGACTGGATTGTTTATTTGGTGTTGAGTTTAATGAGTTCTTTATAGATCTTGGAAACTAGCCCTTTATCTGATACGTCATTTGCAAATATCTTCTCCCATTCTGTAGGTTGTCTTTTAGTTTTGTTGACTGTATCCTTTGTTGTGCAAAAGCTTCTTATCTTGATGAAGTCCCAATAGTTCATTTCTGCTTTTGTTTCTCTTGCCTTCGTGGTGGATGTATCTTGCAAGAAGTTACTGTGGCCAAGTTCAAAAAGGGTGTTGCCTGTGTTCTCCTCTAGGATTTTGATGGAATCTTGTCTCACATTTAGATCTTTCATCCATTTTGAGTTTATCTTTGTGTCTGGTGCAAGTTAGTGGTCTAGTTTCATTCTTCTACATGTGGATGTCCAATTTTCTCAGCACCATTTATTGAAGAGACTGTCTTTCTTCCAATGGATAGTCTTTCCTCCTTTCTCAAATATTAGTTGACCATAAAGTTCAAGGTTCACTTCTGGGTTCTCTATTCTGTTCCATTGATCTATGTGTCTGTTTTTGTGCCAGTACCACACTGTCTTGATGACCACAGCTTTGTAGTACAACCTGAAATCTGGCATTGTGATGCCCCCAGCTATAGTTTTCTTTTTTAAAATTCCCCTGGCTATTCGGGGTCTCTTCTGATTCCACACAAATCTTAAAATAATTTGTTCTAACTCTCTGAAGAAAGTCCATGGTATTTTGATAGGGATTGCATTAAACGTGTATATTGTCCTGGGTAACATTGACATTTTCACAATATTAATTCTGCCAATCCATGAGCATGGAATATTTTTCCATCTCTTTGTGTCTTCCTCAATTTCTTTCAGAAGCGTTCTATAGTTTTTAGGGTATAGATCCTTCACCTCTTTGGTTAGGTTTATTCCTAGGTATCTTATGCTTTTGGGTGCTATTGTAAATGGGATTGACTCCTTAATTTCTCTTTCTTCAGTCTCATTGTTAGTGTATAGAAATGCCACTGATTTCTGGGCATTGATTTTGTATCCTGCCACGCTACCAAATTGCTGTAGGAGTTCTAGCAATCTTGGGGTGGAGGCTTTTGGGTTTTCTGTGTAGAGTATCATGTCATCGGCGAAGAGGGAGAGTTTGACTTCTTCTTTGCCAATTCGAATGCCTTTAATGTCTTTTTGTTGTCTGATTGCTGAGGCTAAGACTTACAGTACTATGTTGAATAGCAGTGGTGAGAGTGGACATCCCTGTCTTGTTCCTCATCTTAGGGGAAAGACTCCCAGTGCTTCCCCATTGAGAATGATATTTGCTGTGGGCTTTTCATAGATGGCTTTTAAGATGTTGAGGAATGTTCCCTCTATCCCTACACTCTGGAGAGTTTTGATCAGGAATGGATGCTGTATTTTGTCAAATGCTTTCTCTGCATCTAATGAGAGGATCATATGGTTCTTGGTTTTTCTCTTGCTGATATGATGAATCACATTGATTGTTTTACGAGTGTTGAACCAGCCTTGTGTCCCGGGGATAAATCCTACTTGGTCATGGTGAATAATTTTCTTAATGTACTGTTGGATCCTATTGGCTAGTATCTTGTTGAGAATTTTTGCATCCATGTTCATCAGGGATATTGGTCTGTAATTCTCCTATGTGGTGGGGTCTTTGGTTTTGGAATGAAGGTGATGCTGGCCTCACAGAACGAATTTGGAAGTACTTCATCTCTTTCTATTTTTCCAAACAGCTTTAGTAGAATAGGTATGGTTTCTTCTTTAACTTTTGATAGAATTCCCCTGGGAAGCCATCTGGCCCTGGACTTTTATGTCTTGGGAGGTTTTTGATGACTGCTTCAATTTCCTCCCTGGTTATTGGCCTGTTCAGGTTTTCTATTTCTTCCTGTTCCAGTTTTGGTAGTTTGTGGCTTTCCAGGAATGTGTCCATTTTTTCTAGATTGCCTAATTTATTGGCGTATAGCTGTTCATAATATGTTTTTAAAATCTTTTGTATTTCCTTGGTGTTGGTAGTGATCTCTCCTTTCTCATTCATGATTTTATTAATTTGAGTCTTCTCTCTCTTCTTCTTTTTTCTCTCTCCTTTTTAATAAGGCTGGCTAATGATTTATCTATCTTATTAATTCTTTCAAAGAACCAACTCCTGGTTCTGTTGATCTGTTCCACAATTATTCTGGTCTCGATTTCGTTGAGTTCTGCTCGAATCTTTATTAACTCTCTTCTTTTGCTGGGTGTAGGATCTATTTGCTGTTTTTTCTCTAACTCCTTTATGTGTAAGGTTAGCTTTTGTATTTGAGTTCTTTTCAGTTTTTGAATGGATGCTTGTATTGCGATGTATTTCCCCCTTAGGACTGCTTTTGCTGCATCCCAAAGATTTTGAATGGTTGTATCTTCATTCTCATTAGTTTCCATGAATCTTTTTAATTCTTCCTTAATTTCCTGGTTGACCCTTTCATCTTTTAGCAGGATGGTCCTTAACCTCCACATGTTTAAGGTCCTTCCAAACTTCTTGTTGTGATTTAGTTCTAATTTCAAGGCATTATGGTCTGAGAATATGCAGGGGACGATCCCAATCTTTTGGTATCGGTTCAGACCCGATTTGTGACCCAGTATGTGGTCTATTCTGGAGAAAGTTCCATGTGCACTTGAGAAGAATGTGTATTCAGTTGAGTTTGGATGTAAAGTTCTGTAAATATCTGTGAAATCCATCTGGTCCAGTGTATCATTTAAAGCTCTCGTTTCTTTGGAGATATTGTGCTTAGAAGACCTATCGAGTATAGAAAGAGTTAGATTGAAGTCACCAAGTATAAGTGTATTATTATCTAAATATTTCTTCACTTTGGTTATTAATTGATTGATATATTTGGCAGCTCCTACATTTGGGGCATTTATATTGAGGATTGTTGAGTCCTCTTGTTGGATGGATCCTTTAAGTATGATATAGTGTCCCTCTTCATCTCTCACTACAGTCTTCGGGGTAAATTTTAGTTTATCTGATATATGGATGGCTACCCCTGCTTTCTTTTGAGGACCATTTGAATGGTAAATGGTTCTCCAACCTTTTATTTTTTGGCTGTAGGTGTCCTTCTGTCTAAAATGAGTCTCTTGTAGACAGCAAATAGATGGGTCCTGCTTTTTTATCCAGTCTCAAACCCTGCGCCTTTTGATGGGGTCATTAAGCCCGTTCACGTTCAGAGTTACTATTGAAAGGTATGAGTTTAGTGTCACCGTGATATCTATTCAGTCCTTGTTTTTGTGGATTGTTCCACTGAACTTCTTCTTAAAGGGGAATTTTAAGAGTCCCCCTTAAAATTTCTTGCAGAGCTGGTTTGGAGGTCACATATTCTTTCAGTTCCTGCCTGTCTTGGAAGCTGTTTATCTCTCCTTCCATTTTGAATGAGAGCCTTGCTGGATAAAGTATTCTTGGTTGCATGTTCTTCTCATTTAGGACCTTGAATATATCCTGCCAGCCCTTTCTGGCCTGCCAGGTCTCTGTGGAGAGGTCAGCTGTTACCCTAATACTCCTCCCCATAAAAGTCAGGGATTTCTTGTCTCTTGCTGCTTTAAGGATCTTCTCTTTATCTTTGGAATTTGCAAGCTTCACTATTAAATGTCGAGGTGTTGAACGGTTTTTATTGATTTTAGGGGGATCTCTCTATTTCCTGGATCTGAATGCCTGTTTCCCTTCCCAGATGAGGAAAGTTTTCAGCTAGAATTTGTTCAAATACATATTCTGGGCCTCTGTCCGGCACCCTTGGGAACCCCAATTAAACGTAGGTTCTTCTTCCTCAGGCTGTCGTTTATTTCCCTTAATCTATCTTCATGGTCTTTTAATTGTTTGTCTTTTTTCCTCAGTTTCCCTCTTTGCCATCAACTTGTCTTCTATGTCACTCATTTGTTCTTCCACCTCGTTAACCCTCGTCGTTAGGACTTCTAGTTTGGAGCCGCGCAGCCCCCTCCGCACGGAGCCTCTTCCTCTGCTGGAGCCGCCGCCCGAGCCCCTCGAGCTGCTCCCGCCCCACAGCCCCCTCCGTGGAGCCGCCCCTGAGCCCCTCCGAGCTGCTCCGGGTCCTGCCGTGCGCGCTGCAGCCCTTAGGGAGCTCGGCGCACTCTCCCGGGGCGCAGGTGTCTGTTAGTGTCCCCGGGAGCCCGAGGGCACCCCCGCCCTCCTGGGTCCTGCTCCAACTCCCCGCGAGCCCCTTTCTGCCCGGGAAGGTCGGTGCCGCTCCTGCTCCTCCGGGACGGGGCTCTCCTGTCCTGGGGACACTCGCCCTGGCCTCAGCCCGGCTCCTCGCGGGGCCCCTCCCCCTTGGAGGCCTTTTGTTTCTTTACTTCTTTTTCCCCGTCTTCCTACCTTGGTAGAAGCGCGAACTCTTCTCACTGTAGCATTCCAGCTGTTCTCTCTTTAAATCTCAGACCGAATTCGTAGATTTTCAGGTGATTTGAAGGTTATCTAAGTAATTTGGTGGGGACAGGTGATTTGGGGACCCTACTCTTCCGCCGTCTTGCCCCTCCTCCCCAAAAACATTTTTCAAACACAAAGACAAAATAAAGTCTTTTTCAGAAGTATGAAAGATAAAAGAATTTATCAACAGGGCTATACCAAGAAATGTTAAAAGTCCTTTGGGCAGAAAGAAAATGATACCAGATGGAATCTGCATCTATAGAAAGGAATAAATAGCACTTTTTCCTATTTATTTAAAGTTCTGAAAGTGATATTTGATTATTTACAGCCAAAAGGAAGAACAATGTGGAGTTTATAATATATATAGGAGCCAAATGCATGACAATAGCACATAAGCCAGGAGGACAAAAATGGAAGCATAGTGTTGGATAATTCTTAAACTACATGTTTCTGTGTGTAATAAAACTTGAAGGTACCCTGTGCTAAATTATATATGTATACTGTAAACTCCAAAGCAGCCACTAAACTAACAATAATCATAAAAACTAAATGATAAATAAATAATAAAAACAAAAAGGATAAAATGGAATGCTAAGCAAATATTCAGTTAAGCCAAGAAGACAACAATGAATAAATGGGAAAAAAAGGGAACAAATAAAATGACATTTAAAGCCAACCCGGTCAACAGCACATTAAATGCAAATAGTGTAGACACTCTATAACCTGCCCACAAAGGCAGAGGTTGTGATTTGAATTAAAAAAAAAAAAAAAAAAGCAAGCCCCTACTACATGCTGCCTACAAATAGTGAATAAATTAAAATACACAAATGGGGTAAAAGTTTAGAAAGGACTACAGAATTTAGCATACTAATTCCAACCAAAAGAAAGCAGGAGAAAAGGCAGATTTCAAAGCAAAGAATATGACAAGGCATCAAGGTGATTTCATACATATAAAGGGGTCTCAAGAAGACATACTATTCCTAAATACTCGTAGCTAATAAGAGAGCTCTAAAATGCATGAAGAAAAGAACTGATGAGATAGAAATGTAAGAAAGATGTATAATATTTGAACAATATATATATATTATTAAGGGAGATATATCTGCGCTATAAAATTCTCCCAGAAAACTTAAGGAGGAACAATTTCCAACTCATTTACGGAAGCATTACTGTGATAGCAAAACAGAGACATTACAAGAAAAAAATACTACAAACCAACATCCCTCATGAACACAGATGCAAAACTCTAAGCAACATTTTAGCAAATTATGTTCAACAGTGTAGAAAAAGGATAACACACTGTAGCTACGTGGGTCCATCCCAAGAATGCTGGGTTGGTTTAACATTTAAAAACCAAATCAATGTGATTCTCCATAATAACAAACTCTAAAAGAAAAGCCATAATATAATCTCAATAGACACAGTAAAAAGCATTTAACAATATCCAGTATCTTTTCCTGATAAAAAAAATTTTCATCGAAGTAGTTATAGAAGGGAACTTACTCAACCTGATAAAAGTCACCTAACAGGGGTACCTGGGTGGCACTGGTGGTTAAGGGCCCAACTCTTGATTTCAGCTCAGGTCTTGATCTTGGGGTATTGTGAGTTCAAACCCCACATTGGGCTCCTTGCTGGGAATAGAGACTTAAAAAAAGTCACCTAACAAAAACCTACAGCCAACAGTAAACTGAACGGTGAAACAATGTATTCCCTCCAAGATCAGGAATAAGACTGGGATATCTGCTCTTATTGTTTTATTCCCAGTATTGCATAGGAATGACTGGCCCATGCAATCAGTAAAAGAGGCATCCAGGTTAGAAATAAAAGGCATCCAGGTTAGAAAAGAAGAAAGAGAAGTCTTTATTTGTAGATGACATGATTATTTATGCGGCAATTGACAATCTGTTTTTGTACGGCTTAAAGAATGAAGAATGTTTTTTGTACAGTTATAATCAGTAATAACAACAACAATAAAAGAAGAATCTGTAACAGAGACTTAATGTGGTCCATAAAGCCTAAAATATTTACTATTTGGTCCTTCAGAGAAAATGGTTGCTGACTCCTGGTCTATGTAGAAAATCTGCTGGAATCTACAAAAGCCTACTAGATCTAATAAATGAATTTAGCAAGGTTGCAGGATATAAGATTAATAACACACAAGATCAATTAAATTTCTATATAACAATGAACAATCAAAAATTGAAAATCTTAAAATTACATTTAAAGTAGCATCAAAAACATTTATATAGGAGTAAATCTAACAAAAGATGTAAAAAACCTATGTGAAGAAAATCACATAATATTGCTGAAAAATAAACATGTAAATAATGGAGAGATATTTCTTCTTTATGAGTAGATGACAATAATGTTAAGATGTCAATTTCCCCCCAAAAGATGTATAGATTCATTGCCCATCCCAAACAAAATCTCAGAAAGCATTTCCTGTAAAAATTAACAAACTGATTAAAAATTTATATGGAAATGTAAAAAGCTAGAATAGTCAAAGTAACTTAAAAAAAGAAAAAGGTAGGAAAACTGACACCACCTAACTTTAAGGCTTATTACAAAGCTACAGTAATTAAGACAATATGGTATTGGTATAAATATAGACAGAACAATGTAACAAAACATATATTCAACTATTTTTTTTCAAGATTGCAAAAGAAATTCAGCAGGGAAAGGGCACTATTTCAACAAAGGATACTCATATGCCCCCCAAATGAACTGCAATTCATTCCTAGGATGGTAAACAAAAATTTACTCAAAATGATTTACAGACTTAAATGTAAAACCAAAAGTTATAGAACTTCCAAAAGAAAACGTGGGAGATCTTTGTGACTATGTGTTAGGCAAATATTTCCTAGACATAACACCAAAAGCACAGTCCATAAAAAAAAAACAACAACGAAACCACAAGATAAATTAGACTTCATCTACTTTGGGGAGGGGATCATTATCCTGATCTGATCCTGGCTTTGTGGGTATGTGTCTATACCTCACAATTTATTACACTGACACTCTTGATATGTGCATGTCAATTATAAAGTTATTACGTATTTTAAGTTAGAAATGAAATAAGGAAAACATTTGTGTATGTAAGATATTAGAGTTAATCGAACTCACGGAATCCTTAAGTAATCATACATTTCTTTCTCACTTTATTTTTTAAAAATTTTATTTATTTATTCATGAGAGACAGAGAGTGGCAGAGACATAAGAAGAGGGAGAAGCAGGCTCCTTGCAGGGAGACTGATGTGGGACTTGATCCCCAGATCTGGGATCATGCCCTGAGCTGAAGGCAGATGCTCAACCGGCTGACCCACCCAGGTGCCCCTCTTTCTCACTTTAAAGGATAAATGCAGGGGATCCCTGGGTGGCGCAGCGGTTTGGCGCCTGCCTTTGGCCCAGGGCGCGATCCTGGAGACCCGGGATCGAATCCCACATCGGGCTCCCGGGGCATGGAGCCTGCTTCTCCCTCTGCCTGTGTCTCTGCCTCTCTCTCTCTCTCTCTCTGTGTGTGTGTGACTATCATAAATAAATAATAAAAAAAAAATAAAGGATAAATGCAAATAACGAGTCAATCAGAAAGAAATCTGGGGGTGCCTGGGTGGCTCAGTCCGTTAAGCATTTGCCTTCAGCTCAGGTCATCATCCCAGGGTCCTGGGATCGAGCTTCATGTTGGGCTCCCTGCTCAGTGAGAGCCTGCTTCTCTTTCTCCCCCTGCTCATGCTCTCTCTTGCCATCTCTTTCATTATCTCTCTTCTCCCTCTCAAATAAATAAATAAAATCTTAAAAAAAATAAAGTAGAAACAAGTCTGTATATGACTCTATCTTTGGTATCATCACATAGTTACTGATACCTAAAAGTGCTAAGTAATTCAATAGCATATCACCAATAGACCATCCCCAGCACTCCAGGGAATATCTGGAATGTGAGGAAAGTGCACAAGACCCATACAATTACAGAAAGAGTTTTCATCAGCAGAAAAGATTATAGTTCTATCAAGCATTAACTATGTGGACTACAGAGAGGCACTGAGAGTTCTTGGGTGATCTCAGCCTCTAAAGTCCATTTCCTTGACTCAAAAGTATTAGTGATATTTTTTGTTTTGGTGCCAGGCTTCAAGGACTAGAGGGTGTGTTTGCTTCTGGGTTCATCTTCTCCACTCTCTGGAATGCCACCTTAGTCTGGGAGGCTGCCAAGATGGCCCTTGCAGGTCCACCCAATGTGAACTGTTCCTTCTACTCTCTGCTGGACCCACTTCTGGTTGTATTTTCTGCAATCTCTTCAATTTCCTGCCTTCTAGAAAAGTGATAGGCTCTAATGTAGCTTTCACTTGCCTGGTATAGACATTTGCAAAACAAATCCAGTCACCATGGGGAAGGGAGCTTAATGCTGTTTATAGGTGCTCATCATCTTTCTATCTGATCACTTTTTCTGTCTTAGGAAAGGGCTTGTCTTGCTCAGTTTTTCCTGCAACTTCTTTTCCTCCTTGTATTACTTTCTTATGTACGGTTTTGTTATGATTAGCAGTAACTGTTATATCTCCTAGACTTATGCTTTCAATAGAGTTGCCAACAGATCTGCATGCATGTTCACCAGGTTTTATAATAATGCAAGTCCCTGTACTGATACTTTTGAGAAGAGATCTGTGTAAAATCATAAAGAGGATAAAGAGTGCATTATTCCTCTCATGTCGCATTTACCAGGGCAGGCGATTTCTTAGTTTGTACAGAACTTCTTATCTGGAAAGGCTCTAACCCCAGGATTATTTTTCAACATAATTGAGTCAGGAAATCCTTATTGATCACTTCGCAGTTTTTAAACACAAAACCTTTGGAAACTCCCTCTTCCTCTGGCTTCTAGAACTCCTAGGTAACCTGTTAACTTCCCAAGGTTACTTTGACAGCTCTTCTTCCTAGCCTACATGCTCCGTGAATGCAAATATAGACATTTCCCAGGCTTCTCTAAACTCTCTGCCAAAAACAACTTATCTACCCTTGTTCGTGACTTTTTACCTCTCACTGATACTTCCTGATCTTCCCCTCTCCTGCCTCTAGACTTGTGCTGTCCAATAAGAAAGCCACTAGCTGGGGATCCCTGGGTGGCTCAGCGGTTTAGCGCCTGCCTTCAGCCCAGGGCGTGATCCTGGAGTCCCGGGATCGAGTCCCACATCGGGCTCCCTGCATGGAGCCTACTTCTCCCTCTGCCTGTGTCTCTGCCTTTCTCTCTCTCTCTCTCTCTGTCTCTCATGAATAAATAAATAAAATCTTTGGGGAAAAAAAAAAAAGAAAGAAAGCAAGCCACTAGCCACTGGTGAGAACCTGAAACATGGCTAGTCCCAATGGAGGTGTACCGCCAGTATGCAACAGAAATACTATATACATATACACATACACCCATATATATGTGTGTGCATGTGTGAAATAGTATTGATTAAATGTAGAAGTAAAAATATTTTGGATATAATAGGTTAAATAAAATATGTCACTAAAACTAATTTCACCTCTGTTTATCTTTTCTGAAATTCTACCCCCTAGAAAGTTTAATGTTACATATTTGGCTTACTTTACATTTGTACTGGACAGCACTGCACTAGACCAGAAATTCAAACTGACCATTTAAATCGAACACAGTAGAAACTGAAACCAATCTATTCCAGACCCTCAAGCCTGCTCACTGTTATTATGGAATAAACATCGGTTGGCATGAGACAGATAGGTTGTGTAACATCAGCTGCTGTTGTTAAGGAAAAGGTAAGATGAAGGAACTAACTCTAGGATAAATTACTCATGAACCAGGTGACAGGATGAGTCTGGTAATTGTCAACCTTGCTCCTGGGCAGCTGTAATGGGAATGTATGTAGGACTGGGAAATAACACTATAAGATTTTGACTAGAAAGGCACAGTAGCAATTAGGAATGAAAACAACTGGGGATTTGCCAAAATAGTGGATAATGTTTATATGGATTTGGAGTAAAAAATGTTAGCAGTTACACATTGTGACACTCACAGCAGGTACTGTTAACCAAACAAATATGCCAAATATTTTCTTGCATGATCTTGGGTGATAGAATCTTCCTCTTCACCTAGCTCCAAATCTGGAGTCATTTTTGACTCAACCCTTTCCTTAGTCCTCATACCCAACCACTACACCAAGCCCAGTTTATTCTACTGATACTCACTCACCACATCCACATTTATTTCCTCCTTAAAGAAAACCAGAGAGGGGTGCCTGGGTGGCTCAGTTGGTTATGTGTCCTCCTTGACTTGGGCTCAGGTCATGATCTCAGGGTTGTGAAACTGAGCCCTGAATGGGGCTCTGCGCTGAGTGTTGAGCCGGGTTAAGACTCTCTCTCTCTCTCTCTCTCTCCCTCTGCCCCCCATCCCCTCTCATGCGTACGCTCTCTCTAAAAACAAAACAAAACAAAACAACAGAAAGGAGACATGGGTCCATATGCTGCCTCCACAGTCCCAAGAGGGAGAGCTTAGGATTAGGGCTGCCTCTATATCATGACAGAGTAACTTACAAAAAACAATATCCTGTTCTTTACAGTTATTCTCTGGTAGAAATAACAGGTAGTTAGGAAGGCAAATAGGCAAGATGGAGAGGCCCTCAAGAGACCTTGAGATGAGGAGGAAAGAAAGGGTCTAGGGCTAAAAAACCCTTGTTTTCTTTCTTGGCTTTTCTCTTTCCTGTCCCCTCCCTCTAATAATTTTTATTGCCTTCTTTTTCTAGCACATATAAGCTATGGGTGGGTGAACAGAGTTTCATCACTTTACATAGCAGAATACAATTCCTAAGTGATTTTTGGGTTATCCATTGGCTTGCCTTAGAAGAAATGATTCAGAATTGCATGTGCAGCTGGCATGTATGTCAATTAAACCATAAACCTTAATAAATTTTAAAACTTTGAGTAGCCTAGAAATTCTCTTTTTAAACTGGCAGTTGTCTCCGCATATGTTATATTTCAGACACTGTATTATGCTACTTAATTTTTACAGTTTAATTTTTTTAAGGCTATACTGACAGCATGTTAGGTTGGGCAAGTCTTGTTCAAGACCAGAATGTATAGATATATAAAGGTCTATGTGCAGAAACTCTCCTACCTGTGTATTGACTAAAGGCAAAGAAAATTTGATGCACAGATTTTTTTGTTAGAGAAAATATGTCTTTAAATTGGTCCTTTGCTATTACAGTTAAGACTGTCAGGTTGTAGTCTAGTTGTTGTTTCAGTCAGCTCCTTTGCTGTTGAGTTCATGCCTCTATTTTGTTATTTAAGTGCTAAGTAAATAATATATTAAGTAGAATTATGAATGCCAGTGATTATTTATGCACTGTACATTTTTAAAATCAATTCAAACTACAGAGCAATTATTTAACTAAGTATGTTTTAATTCTTTAAGAAAAATTCGATCTCCAACTTTTCTGCAGCATAAACCATGCTAACACATAGCTCAACTGCAGCCACGACCCAACAAGTAGGCAGTTTTGTGTGTCCAAATACCCCTCATCAGTGAAACTTTATTGTTATGTAAGTTTCTTTTCAGCCTCCATCTACCTAATTTGGACTAAACCATAAAGTCAACCATACCTTTACAGTCAATCATACCTTTACCGCACCATTCTCGTGAATGGTGATGCAGTTATCTGCATCTTCTGAGAGCTGGTACAAGGCTTGAGCTGTTGCTCGATGTACGTTGGCATCATTTGATTTCAGATAACGCACTAATGGAGCCACTGCTTTGTACTCGCCAAAGGCCACTCTATTTCTGCCCCACATACAGCAACGTGAAATAGCTTCTGCTAGATGACGCCTCAGTTTATCATTATTCTGCACAAAGGAAATGAATTGTGGTATATGTATTGCAATGGACCTGTGAGGTCATGTTTCTGTGCTAGATGTTTATTACCCAATAAAATGCCAATGAGTCAAGGGAAAAAGGCTAGCAGGCTGGTCAGATGGTGTCTTGAAGGAAATTAGTATTCTCCTGGTCCCCCATGGGCCAAGGTTCAATCCTGAGTTTTCTTTTTATGGCTTTAAATTTTTTTAAATTTCTTTTTGCTGACTACTGAATGTAGTCAATACACTCAAAAGTGATCAAGTGTCTGGCATTTATTATTTGCTCAAGGATTTATTTCCTTTTGAGCAAGTGCTTTAGTTAAAAAAATAGTTAAAAGAATATTGGGCATTCTTACGGGGGGCATTTCACTTTACTGGGATAGGTGATTAACTTTATACCTTTACCCTAGGAATACTTCTACATCAGTAATACACCTTGGTCCCCAAGAGGGAGAAGACAATGCAGCAAACAATGACATGTTTCAGTCTGCCACATTTCTTTCTCTATCCTTTATCCAGACTATATTCTTCTTCTATGTATACTTACTCCTACAGGTATAATATAACTAAACAGGATATAGTTTTCTGTTTATTATATTTTTCTCCTTATTGAGGCAACAACTTGATGTCCTTAAGTGAATTTGGAACTCAGTGTTAGGCTGGCCCTAAAAAGTCTTCTAAACCAAGCATCCTTCCAGTGATGGAATTTTTGCTCTGAGATTTTCCTGCCAAGAGGTAGCCCAAGCTATGCTCAAATACTTCTGGTCATGGTGAAGTCATTATCTCCCAAGGCTGCTTATTCTATCTGGCACAGCCCTGAATAAATAATACAGTGGTTGCCAGAGTCTTCCAGCCCAAGAATGCCATCGATCCAAGCTTTTAAGCCTGGGGAGGAGCATTTATCTTCTTAAGTTGGCATGAACAATTATCTTAAAGATAATGATAATGATGGTGGGGATAGAAGATGATAGCTAATACTTCTACAATAACATTTATGTTTGCTACCACTTTACTTCCCAGTAATAAATAAAAAACAGCCTCTATTTTATAAGGATCTTGCACATAAAATTACACAGTTTGAATACACTTTTGCATTGATTAGTCTCAGAGAAATTAAATGAGGTGACTCAAAATCTCATACTTCATAGGTGATGGATATTAAGCTTGAATCCAGGTCTCTGGACTTTAAGCTTATTTTTTTTTATTATTCCATGATATTTTATGACAATACACATTGAATATAAAAGGATGTTGTTACTTACTGTATTTGCTAGTTTGGACAATAAAGGGACAACTCCAAGATCTGTAATAGCAGCTAAATTTTCTTGATCTTTTGCAATGTTGGTAATAGCAGCACATACACTTGCCAAAACTTCTTTATTATCTGATTTCAGTAAATTGACAATAAGTTCCAAACCACCAACAAAGCAACGAACCATTTCTCCAGCATCCTAGAGAACAATTAAAAACAAAAGATGTTACCAAAAATAATCTTATGATTAATAGTTTTTTAAAAAGTAGAAAGTAATGATAAGGCTGTGAGGTACACTTTTGGCATAAAAAACAAATTCAGTTTATTTCCTTATTATACATATTTCTATGTATGTAAGTATATGTATAATTACACACACAATTCAGTTTCAACAAATATTAATTGAACAACTACTATGTGAGTTACCATGCTAACTACTGGGGATATAGAAGTTAGTAAAATACAGTGGAGTCTTATTATTTGCAGTAGCTGTATTTTATAAAGACATCACAAAAATTGAATTCGTAAATATTGAACCATTGTTTCTAGGGGAAATGCAGCATTAGCTTCCTACACACTTCTGGTCACAATTTTGTCAACTGATCAGTATATAACCTTGTTTTATGTGTGTTTCTGCTTAAAGATTTCTTGTTTCATAAATTGTTAATTCATTAATGTTGAATTTGTAGACACTACACTGTAAGTCATGCCAGAGGGAAGCTTATCTAACACACAAATTTTTTCCCTAAGGCACATCACAGCCTTCTGATGCTTAGGAAGACCAGAGAGCACTGAGGGGGTACTACAATGGCAGCCATGACAAAAAGTGAAATCACCAACAAAACCAACAAAGATATGAAAAATGTGCCATTGAGTAGACTACAAAATGGATGCTTATTAATAAATAGTATGAGAGCTAAGACAAGAAGGCAGAGTGTCATCTTGTTCAACCCCAGCTGAGAATATGCATTTTAGGTGACTCAAATTTTTCACCTCTCTGTGTATGTCCAAGAATGACCACAGAAGTGTTCTAAATATTGATTTGAGGGTTACAAACATTTTAGCAAGTAAGCAAAAATTCCCAAACTGAATTTGTGAAGAATATAGATTAACAGTGTATACCTTTTTGCCATTGTATTACTTGCAATCCAGTGGGGAGTAGGGACATTAAGAAGTATAATGGAGACACCTAGGTGGCTCAGTCTGTTAAACAACAAACTCTTGGGCAGCCCGGGTGGCTCAGCGGTTTAGTGCTGCCTTCAGCCTAGGGTGTGATCCTGGAGACTGACCCGGGATCGAGTCCCATGTCGGGCTCTCTGCATGGAGCCTGCTTCTCCCTCTGCCTGTGTCTCTGCCTCTCTCTCCCTCTCTCTGGTCTCTCATATATAAATAAATAAAATCTTAAAAACAACAACAACAACACAACCAACTCTTGGTTTTGGCTCACATCATGATCTCAGGGTCCTGAAAGAGAGAGCCCTGTGTGGGGCTTTGTGTTCAGTGGGTAGTCTTCTTGAAGTTTCTCTCCCTCTGCCCCTTCCCCCAATTCTCTCTAAAATAAGCAAATAAAAAAAAAAGGAATAATTATAATGAATAGCACTAAGGGGAAAGATTCAAGGACTGCCACCAAAAGGATGTTTATTAACTAAGTCTAAAAGATGAGGAGTTAACCAGTGTGAAAGGGATTCAGGGTGGAGGAATCATCATGAAACAGAGTGAGAGGAGGTGCCTTTTTTTTAAAGTGCAAAATAGAGCATAAACTTACTAAGATCTTGAAGGGTCTTTATTGTGAGCTTTGGTAGAGAACATGGAGTTCATTTTAAAGGTGCAAGAAAGCCACTCAAAAGGTTTGAGTGTGTGTTGGTGGGAGGGTGGGGAGTGGGGAAGAGGATTTTATCAATTTTGTTTCACAGTAGACCTCTCTGGATTACAGAGTTGAGGTTAGGGCAAAGCCTGGTGCTGGAAACTCAGGCTATTTCACTTCACTAGGTTCAGGTAAGAGGTAGTGGCAGTTTGGATGCAGGTGATGATCTAGCTCTGGAGGAAGGAGTGTGGGTTTGTGAGTGTTGACTGGTGAAGATAAGGACCAGGGACTCAATAATGATTTCCCTGCTCCTAGCTTTACCTAATTGCGTTAATGTTGGGAAGGCAGGGTATTGTTTTGTTTTCTAGAGGTGAGAAAGGATGGTACTTGATATTAGTGGCCTGATTTGAATGAAGTGCCTATGAGACATTTATGTGGAGACATCAGAAGTCAGCTGGATATACTGGTGTTTGGAGCTCAGGGAAGAAAACCAGGCTGGAGTTGTAGATTGGGAAGGCGTCAGCATGAAGTCTGTAACTGAGATAATGTGTGTGAGAGGTGGGGGGTGAGGGATGAGGGCTCTCTGTACCAGAGCCTAGAGAATGGACAGGAAAAGAATTTGTCAGAGGAGCCTGAAAACAGATAGTTGCATGGAAATCTTCACCTCCCCTGATGCATGGCAGTGCCTGTGTGATGACCAATTATTTGGCTCCATGGCTTTCTCAGGTAACAGAAATGAATACTTTTGGAGGGCCAATTACATATTGGAAACTTTGCATAAATTATCTGTTAAACTTTGTAATAACCATGGAAAGTAGATATTATTTCCATTTTATTTATTTTTATTTTTTTCTTTTTCTTTTTTAAATTTTTTATTTATTTATGATAGTCACAGAGAGAGAGAGAGAGAGGCAGAGACATAGGCAGAGGGAGAAGCAGGCTCCATGCACCGGGAGCCCGACGTGGGATTTGATCCTGGGTCTCCAGGATCGCGCCCTGGGCCAAAGGCAGGCGCCAAACCACTGTGCCACCTAGGGATCCCTTTTTTTAAAAAAAATTTTTATTTATTTATGACACTCACACACACACAGAGAGAGAGAGAGGCAGAGGGAGAAATTATTTCCATTTTAGATTTCAAAGATGTTTAGATTTCATAAACTAGACTGTATCCCTCAAGGGGCCATGTTCTAGTTATCTTGGTGAAATTTATAATCATAAACCTGAACATCCCATCCCCATATCCCCCAAATTCTTCTGTAAGGATAAAATCCTTGTGGCATGTGTGCCCCTGGCTTCCCTGTCTCACCTTCTCTGCCTTGATTTCCCTTTTCAACACGCCCCGCCCCATGCAAGCCCTAAGCCAGTACCTAATGCCAATAATTAATAATCAGAATCCTGACACTCATTTTCTGAGAATGGGGTTCATTAAGTCTGGGGTGGGGCCTATAATTTTTTTTTAATTTTAGAAATCTCTCCTGTGATTCTAAACTTCAGTCAGTATTGAAAATACTGCTTGTGCAGGACCTTCAAGTTATTGTCCTCAAACATGCTATGTGCATGTCTCTGTCTTTGTGTATGGCTTTTTTTTTAAATTTTTTTTTATTTATTTATGATAGTCACAGAGAGAGAGGGGGGCAGAGACACAGGCACAGGGAGAAGCAGGCTCCATGCACCGGGAGCCCGACGTGGGATTCGATCCCGGGTCTCCAGGATCGTGCCCTGGGCCAAAGGCAGGCGCCAAACCGCTGTGCCACCCAGGGATCCCGTGTATGGCTTTTTTGTCTATTTTCTGACTAGCTTGGAACTTTCCATGTGGTCTCAGCTGCTGACTAAGGTATCATTCTCTTCAGGGAGCTTTCCTGAACTTTGAGTCTGGGTTAAGCTGCTCTTAGTATAATACCTGGTTCTTCTATATTAGAGCACTTACTATTTTCTGCAGTAGTGGCTTATTTGCCTTTGACCTAGAACATAAGTTCCAGGAGGACAGGGGCTCCTTCTGTCTTGTTTATTGCTCTAGGCCCAATTTCTGTGAAGGTTTCTCTGCCAGTTTCTAGAAACCCCATTGAATTAATTTGCAAACTCATAGCTACATAAGGAAGCTTTCACTGAGGACATAAACCAAACTGAACTTCTAGTTATTGGTGAAGGAAGGACCCCAGTCAGGTCCTCCCCAGGTGTAAGTGGAAAGTATCTTTTCCACATCATGTTGCCTCTCCTGATTGCTGTGGGAAGTGTGTGAGCAGTATTACTGGCCTTGTTCCCAGTACCACACTTAAATACAATTTCTGCTAGGACATATGTTCACATTCTGATGTATTAATAAAATTATTTTGAAAATATTTGCCATTTTCCCTAAAATTCTATAAGAAAGCCTTTTATATAAGACAAAAGAAATGACTATACTTTGAATTGTATTCTACATTGCCACCTTCTCACTTCTATGCACTAGGATGCAACCACATTGAAAGATTAAAGTGTTAATTTACTAACCTTCAGTCAAATACACTACATAATTTAATCCAAATTTCCCCTTTGAAGCACTTAGTAGTAGTAGTAGTAGTAGTTGTTGTAGTACTACTTCTAAGGAAAACCTTAGAGAAGTGAATTAGTATGTGGAAAGTGAGATGATAAATGGCACAGTGTGTCTGAATCCATGTCTGCTTGACTCCAAAGCCACTCAACAATACTGCTGTTATGTAAACCCCTACCACACACGTGGTCTGGATGAAATAAATTCATAATCCTAACCACATACTTGGTCCAGATGTACATGTAAACTCAAAAGCAAAAACAATGGCTCTCAGAATTTCAGGGAACTTCAAAAGTGTAGCCCCAAAACTTCAAGTGACATTATGTGTATCAATAAGCTAATTTACTTGTCAATTATGAAGTTATAGAACAATTCTTTTTCTCTAGAAAGACTAGAGGATTATCAGGAAGATGATGGTGGCATAGTTTTTTAATCTTCCTAAAGAAACAGAGAAATTAGTGGCAGCAAAACAAAAATACAGAAACTCTAGATGACAAGGTATCTTCAAAGATCCCCAAGAATACACAGATTGGGACAAACTACCAAAACTACATGCTGTAAGAAACCAGAAATCTACAGAGAGAAGGCAGAAGGACTTGTGAAGGCCCTAGAACCAGGGAGTCCAGGCTGCCACCAGGTCTCACTGGAAAGCTCTGGAAAGCTCAGGAGCAGCCCCAATGGACTTTCTGGGCTCTGATTAATAGATAAGACCAACATGTCTCCAGGTCTGACAGTGCTGTAGCATTCTGTGGTCTGAGTTCTGTGAATCCATAATACCAACAATTGAAAGTAGTGGTTAAAGTCCTGTACTAAGGAAGAACTACTGGGAGTTGCATCCAAACAGGAAGACAGGGATAATGGGATGAAGGAATGATACAGTCCAGGTAAAAAGGGGTGAGGGGAAGCAAAGGAGCCTGAGTCTCCTCTCCATCACTTGGAAAATAAGAGGAGTGAGATCTTGAGAAGCATGAAATTAGAAAAACAACTCTGGTCCACACTTCCCTCCTAAAACACCATGAAAACTCATTTCACTTAAAACTGAGCAAAACAAAAAGATTACAGTCAATTCCATATGGAGTTAATATAAGAAAAAGAATGAGCTGAAAGAAAATCACAGAAGCAATGAAAAAATACCAATTAGAATTATCAAAGCTCATGAATTAGGTGATTAGTAAAAAACCAATCTTAAAGGCAGGTGTAACCTATCTGCAAAGGATTAGAAATGAAAGAAAAAGTCATTTTGAAAATGAAGAGTAAACTAGAAGGAATGCAAAAACAAAAACAAAAAAAACTAGAAGGAATGCAAAAATGAATATACATAATAGGTAATATCTTTAAATAAACAGAATATGTGAAGAGTCTAAAATGATGGGGGGAAAGCTAACAAAAACTTCAGGAGACTAGGCAGAGAAAATAACACACACATAGTAAGTCCTGAAGAAGGAAACAAAACATAATAATAGAGAAAATTTTTAAAACTATGATTTAAGAAACCTGAAATAAATAGAATCTGAGAGTATATTGGAAAGTCACCATATACACCTGGGAAAATTGGCCCAAAATGTGCTAACATAGAGAAATATTCTAGTACAACTGCTGGACTTTAATAAAAAAGAAAAAAAAATTATTTGGTCATCTAAGCAAAAAGACCAGGTCACTTCTAAGGGAAAGAATAAGATATTATCTTTAGCCTTTTCAGTAGTGATGTTTTTATGCTGAGGGAAAGAGAATAACATATGCAGACTATCTCAAGAGAAAATGTGAATCAATGTTTTAATATCCAGCCAAAATGACCTTCAAGTATAAAACTGTTATAAATGTGGAAGACTCCAGGGAATGTGAACACAGGCCCTTCTGAGGAATCGACTTGAGACTGACAGATCTCCAAAAAGACTAGAAAGACATTGACAAAAGGATGGAAGGTTTCTTAAAATGCTCTAAGGCTTCATTTCCTTCAGGATGAGGTTTAAGTCATTAGCATGATTCAAGTGTTTTCCCAGTCTGGCTCAACCTTACCTTCTGGTCTTTTTTTTTTTTTTTTTTTTTTTTTTATTATTATTTTTTTATTTTATTACCTTCTGGTCTTACTTCTAAGTGTATACTTTTGTATAAACTATTTTGCAGCCTCTAGGCTTACTGGTGTTCCCTAAAGTGCCATGTTCTTTTACATTTGTGCCTATGTCACTTTCTTTACCTGGATGCCCTTCTAAGCTCCCAGAAAATCCTACTCAGCCCTGAAAAGTGACTCCTTTTAATAGCAGCTTAAATAATATTTCCCCCATAAAATCCACCCCCTCCCCTTCTTAGTATGGTACTCCTACCCTCCACATTTCTGAAGCTGCTTTCCTCTCAAATCCATTCCTTCATTCTCCCATAGTTGCCACAACTTGATTTTGTTTGAGTGTCTCTCACACAGAAGCACTTGGAGAAAGTGCTTCTATGCCTCAGAGGTAATTCTTGACTGGCCTAAGCCTATCATGGAAGTCTCATTCCCTTGACCATTATTTGTTTAGGGCTGGGCTAGATATGGCCCAGTTATGATCAGTGAGTTCTGAGATAATGTCACCCAGGAATCCTCTGGAAGTTTTCCTGTTTATAATAATCATCACAGGTCATATTGAGAATGACAGAGAGCCTGGAATCAACCAGGCCTAAAATCCACTTTGGCCATTTAAAACCAATGGCATTTGTAGCAACAGTTTTCATTCTATTGTAATGATTTTCTTTTTTTTTTTTTAATTTTTATTTATTTATGATAGTCACAGAGAGAGAGAGAGAGAGAGAGGCAGAGACACAGGCAGAGGGAGAAGCAGGCTCCATGCACCGGGAGCCCGACGTGGGATTCGATTCCGGGTCTCCAGGATCGTGCCCTGGGCCAAAGGCAGGCGCCAAACTGCTGCGCCACCCAGGGATCCCTTGTAATGATTTTCTAATGGGTCCTTTCCCCGTTATTTGTGAGCTCTTTAAGAACAGAGCTGTCTGGTCTTGTTCTTTGTTTCTCATTTGGAATGTGGTCTAGTGTCTGTCACAGAGTAGACTTTCTTTTAAGAAAATTATTTATTTATTCATGAAAGACAGAGAGAGAGAGAGAGAGAGGCAGAGGGAGAAGCAGGCTCCCTGGGGGAATCTGATGTGGAACTTGATCCCAGGACCCCAGGGCATGACCTGAGCCAAAGGCCTGAGCCACTCAGGTGCCCCTCACACAGGAGACTTCCAATAAATGTTTGACGAATTGTGAAAAAAATAAAAATAATGAGGGAACTATGACTTTAGGATACTTAGCCACAGTCACAAATACTAAAAAGCAAAGACCATTAATTATGTATTGATAGTATAACTATGTAAAAGTAATCTAAGTGGGTAAGACCAATTCAACCTCACAGTCTTCCTGGTTGTCTTGCTGCTTTATCAGTAGAGACAGTGAGTCACAGCGCTGGGGCCATACTGGAAGAAATAACAAAAGTGATCACATCTGCTTCTGCTCCAAGAACTTCCTAAGGTGCATGGTATGAGATAGAGGGAGCCAAAATCTCAATGAGATCATGGGCATGGCTCACCAAGGTCTTATAATGTTTACAATCTGTGGGACAGTGAAATGTTAGACTCAAGCCTACAGGTCCTGCCAAAGTTTGTTTATTTGCTTGGAAGGTGAGATTTCTCTCTCTCTCTCTCTCTCTCTCTTTTTCCCTTTTAGGTTTAAAGATTCTAAACATACGACATCTTGACTCACATAGTTTCTATGGAAAGGGAGACAGTATATTTGAGAATGGAAAAAGTAATTATTCTGCCAAAACTGTCTTTCACTAATGCTAAACAACTGGGCAAATTTAACACATTTTCCACCTTCTCACATATCTTAAAAACTAGGCCTTGCCAACTCGCCACTGGTGTGATATTGGTTGTGCACAATTCACATTTTCATCTGTCATGCAAAAACCCCCAATTAGAATAATAATAGTAATAACAATGAAAACAGTCTAGCTTTTTGCAGTTTACAAAGGATTTCCACAAAGCTATCTCCTTTGATCCTCACAGCTCTGCCTTTGGGAGGCATGATACACCTCCCCCCCTTTTATAAGATGGGAAGGGTCAAGGTTCATGAATAGTTAGTGACAAAACTAAAAATCCACTTTATGTTTCCTGATTTCTCATTTCTGCTATACGCTGTGTGCTTAGACCAGAAAATGCCAACAATTATATCTACCAGATTAGACCTAGTTATAAACAGTGAGAAGAGTCTTCACAATTTAGAGGATTAAAAATTCCAAAGAGATGAAGCTACTTTGCCAATGACAGTCCATAAGACAAACAAAACAGTAATTGAAAGAGAGAATATGAAACACCTTTATAATGCTATTAAAGCTTGAATGTGTAATCAAGCAGGAAAAAGTGTCAAGTTCAAATTAACCGAAGTTAAGTCAAATACACAAAATAGGACGAAAAATGTAAAGTAACAAAATACTTTTGGTTAAAATTCAACTAATAGGAAAATATTAAGGTGTTATTTACAGATTAATGAATAAAACAGAAAATTGGATGTTTGGGCATAGAGCAATTATACTAATGGGTATGAAATTCCTTCTCTTGCCTCCAGCGAAAAGAACTGGCAGTTTTCTGATGAGGTGAGATATACATAATGCAACTTTAAAGCACATACAAGGCAAGCATAACATGACTTAAGAACAAAAATTTTTAACCAGAAGGGCTATAAAAATACTGTTTTATGCCATACAGAAACCATACAATGCATAATACAGTATTTGAAAAAGATTTAAAAATAGCACATTGCATATAAAAAATTCCAAAAATGCTACTTTCACATTAGAACAGCATGTCAGAGAAACCAAAACTGAACAGGCAAATCTTGTCCTAAAAGTATATTCATTACATCAAATGCTTTAAAAATTTTAAATACAACATATATACACAAGGAGAACAGGCTGTTTGTGTCGCTCTGTCACACAGTAAGATCCTTGTTCTGTTTCTAGGAGTTAACAAGTCCAACAGCTAAAAAAAATTTACTGATTTAGAACTACCTTCAACTTTCAAATGCAGTTCTTCAAAAATCAAGGTGAGGATATCAGTTATTACCTTTTCTTTTCATTCTAAACTGAAGTAAAAGTAAATTAATTTCAGGTAAAATAATTGATTCACTCCTCAGAGTGTAGATTTGCATGGCTGAAAATGCATTGTACTTTGAGGGTAGCTCTATCAAATTAAATCACAAAAAAAAAAAAAGAACAAATTTAATGGTTTTGATTTTCTCTACTTCCCAAGCCTAATTTATGATAATTTTCTTAAATATCACAGTTTTCTGTGATATCTTCCTATGTCCTGTGTTGATTCTGTTTTAGATACATTATTATATTAATAAGGAGGTCTAAATTGTGAGAAACCATTGTGTATCCTATTCAGAGGCTTAGAGAGTTAATTAAATGACATTCTTAAATGATGACTTTGAAAAAAGCATATAATTAGTACAAAAAGCTGAACAAATGTAAGTCAAATTATCATAAAATAGCTATTATATAAATATATGTGTGCATATATATGCATTTAATTTTTAATATTAGATATATATTTTTTTAAATAATGGCTTTAATTGTCATTTTGAATATATGGTAAGGGAAAGTGTACTTTAATTAAATATACATCATACCAGTGATGCTGGCAAGGCTGAGTTAATCCTAATATTGATAACTATAAAAAATATTTTGTACATGATAAGACAATGAGAGAAAAAAAGCAATCCCTTTGAAACAAAACTAAATATATATATATATATTCACAGTGGTTTGTATAAACAGTATGCACTTCATGACAAAAACATGTACAGATTGAGCACCCTAGGGCTCTCTATATCCTAAAGAAAATGAGCATTTACATTATTCATGGATTGAACTGAATTTTAAAAAGATCAATTGTACACTTACCCCTTAGGATAAAATGTTCTGGGTTGTACAACTTTAACACCATCATTAAAGTTGTTTGCAAAAGGAATACAGAATTAAAAAAACAAAACTTGGGATCCCTGGGTGGCGCAGCGGTTTGGCGCCTGCCTTTGGCCCAGGGCACGATCCTGGAGACCCGGGATCGAATCCCACGTCGGGCTCTCGGTGCATGGAGCCTGCTTCTCCCTCTGCCTGTGTCTCTGCCTCTCTCTCTCTCCTCTCTGTGTATTCTCATGAATAAATAAATAAAATCTTAAAAAAAAAAAAAAAAAAAAAAACAAAAAAAAAAACTTTTTTTTCTTGGGAGTGGAGAGTCTTTCATTTGCTGTTATAACCAGCAAATACCATTCATTAACTCAAAAAATGGAAGAGGGGGCCCCCTAAACACTATTTGAGCAAGCTGACCAATATACATTACAGTTTTAAAAATGAAAGTTATATGCTCTATGTTACAAGTCCCAACTAGGCAGTGTCAGAATGACATCTATTTCTTTTTTTTTTTTTTTTTTATGACATCTATTTCTTTGCTTGCTTTGTGATCATACCCCTTGGAGGTGTTATAGGTCACGTGGCATTTGGCTTCTTTTTCTCTGCAGGCTTTAAAATATGAAAAGAACTCATTAGAGTCTCGACCACACTCATCATGGCACCTGCATTGTCAAAGTCTCCAAAATAATTGGGTTCAGGAAACAGAGTGACCAACTGCGTCTTTGCAAGAAATTCATATCCATCTTCAACCACCTGATGGGCTCTACATAGAAGATCCAAATCATGCTTATGGAGAAATTTTGCAACCACTTCTACACCAAATGTGAAGGACACTCCTCTGTCATTTTCATCTCAGCCTAAGACATCTTTAAGGGGGTCAGACCAGAAAAGATTACAAAGAAGACCCTGATCTGGTACATCAGTTGGTCACGTAATTTGCCGAATCTGCTCCATAGATCAAAGATCTGGTGATAAACCTCTGTGACAGCAGAGTATCTTCTCATCCACGATGGCTGGTATCGGTAAACAGTTAAAGCAGTATTCATCATAAAATCCATAAATTCTATTGATGCTGGCACACTCATGTTTTCCTCTGAGAAGAAAGAATTCTCAAGATATTTGATTTTGTAAGCCAGTGAGGGGCAGGTAGTCTCCGATGACTGCTTCCCCTGTCCCCAAGGCACCGTTGCTTTCTGGTGGGAAAGTTGAAGCAAATCATAGTCTTGCCCGTGGATATCACCACTATTGTGAGTGGCGCTTCAAGGCCTAGTAGGATAGGCTGACCGAGAAGGATCTCTCAGGACTTTACGCACAGTCCTCGGATTTCATTCTCCTGTAGCTGGACATTCTTACCAGGCTTGGACCCTCTCACTTCCTGCAGCCATTGGATGATGCTGTTGACGTTGAGTTTATCCCCCCTAACTGCCCCGCTCTCTGCTTCCTCCTTCTCTCCTCACCGGAACCATGAGAAGCAATATTAGATATATTTACAACT
The DNA here is from genome assembly GCF_053574225.1 of Canis aureus. NCBI lineage: Eukaryota > Metazoa > Chordata > Mammalia > Carnivora > Canidae > Canis > Canis aureus. Next base: position 5,649,111 of record NC_135615.1, on the reverse strand, counting down.
TCTTCCCACTTGTACTCAATAACACACAGTTGTCAAGCAACTTCAGGTTAAAATCCAGTCAGATGCCTCTGAACAGTGAGTTGCAAGGACCACACTAAGAATGACACTTGAAACCATAATCTTGACAGGAAAAAAAAAAAAGTTTAACTACATGAAATACTATTTAAAAAAACCAAGAGTCTCTCATTTATGGAGAGACCGTTTTCAAAAGGTTTACTTGTTTGGTCTATTACATCACATTTTTTCTGTAAATATGTGGTTAATATCTCAGTTTGATAGATAAGAGTCTATTTAACTCATAACCAACCTGAAAAATAACATACTAATGGCAACTAATCTACATTTTCATGAATGGTCTTCTAATATTTGAAGCCAGATATCTTGTCTACCTTATCTTCTGTGATGTGTACCTTTAATTTTCACATGAAATGACTTTCATGGGTCTCCTCTCTCTTTTTTATCAAAGTTTCTCTTAAAACACACCCAGCGTTTAACACAACATGGTCAGATGTGGTCTGACTAGAGGAGAGTGCATAGGAATTCCTATCTTCTATGAAATAGATATAGTATTTCTGCTAGTGTGGCCAATCACACCTACTATTTCAGCAGTTACATTGCCCTATTTGTTCACATTAAGCTTTGTCAGCCAAAATCCCTGTATCATTTCTAAGTGAATTATTATACAGCCAGTACTCCCACATCCTGCATTTATGGGATTTCCAGCTTCCTTTTATTGCATAAAATGGACTGAGCAATTTTCATATAAAAGAGAGAAGCTTTTAGATGTAAATTTCACTTTGTAAAAATGTATTTCTATGTAAAACTTAGAAAAACCAAGGGAACCATCTGGATATTTTGAGGTAAGTAATTTATCTAAGCATTCTTATGTTAAAAAAATTCCTTAGGAGAGGTAGAAAAAATATTTTTTTGAGGCAGTAGTTCTCAAACTGTGTTTCACATTAGAATTCCAAGGGGGAATTTTTAACTTTCTCTAAGCTCAAGCTGGACCTCATACCAATTAAATCTAAGTGTATGGTGGTGGGAGTCAGCAACCATACATATCTCTAGATGACTCCAATATATACCAAAGTTTGAAAACTACTGGTTTAAGAGTGTAAGTCGTATAATGAGAACACATGGGGGGCACATCTAAGTTTCATCACTATTAGTTATAAAGCCTTGAGCAAGTTACATAACTTCACTTCAGTTTCATCATCTATGAAATGGAGCTAGTATTTACCTCCTGAAGGTTGTTAAAAGGATACATATAAAGCATATAACAAGGTGCCTGGCATATGATAATAACTGTTACTAGTGTTATTTTTCTAATATTTTGAGAATGTATATGTTACCAATAGTTGGCACAACAAAATACCAACTTAAGGAATAAGCACATGAAATTTATTTTATTCCACATGTCATTCACCCTTATGAATATATTCAATATATATAACTCAAGTAGCAACATTTTTACTACATGTCAGTCCTGTTTTAAGAGCCAAATGGGAATGAGTTGTCAAAAAAATATGTCCTTGAGTATAATTAGATAATAAATTTGTTTATTTTATTAAAATCACTTTCATTCATGTATTCATTCATTTGGCAAATTAGGAGCCTCATAAATGTTAAGATACTATTTTATGTTGTGGAATTCAAAATAAATAATTTGGTTTCAGGCAGGGCAGCCCGGGTGGCTCAGCGGTTTTGCTTCAGCCCAGGGCATGATCTTGGAGACCCGGGATGGAGTCCCATGTCGGGCTCTTTGTATGGAGACTGCTTCTCCCTCTGCCTGTGTCTCTGCCTCTCTCTTTCTCTCTCTCTGTGTCTCTCATGAATTAATAAATAAAATCTAAAAAATAAAAATAAAAAAAATAATTTGGTTTCATATTATAATCATCTGGAGTGATTTTTTTTGAAGATTTATTTATTTTAGAAAAAGAGAGAAAGAGAGCATACACATGTGGTGGAAGAAGTGGGGGGCAGAGAGAGAGAGAGAATCTCAAGCAGACTCCCTGCTGAGCATGGAGCCTGATCCCAGAACTCTGAGAATCATGACTTGAGCTGAAATCTAGAGTCAGACACTTAACTGAGTCACCCAGGTGCCCCCTGGAGTCATTTTTTTTTTTTAGAAATATGAATGCCTAGGCCATAGTCTCAATACATAGAATGGGGATAGGGCTCTTGCATGAGAATATATTTTTTAAAGCTCTGAAGGCAATGTGCATCTAGAATAGAGAATGACTGATGTGCACAATTCAGACTGTGTTGCTATTACAAAGTCAGTACATGGATGATGATCTGAAATGCCCACATTTAGTTTAAGAATAGATGAGGGAGGGATCCCTTGGTGGCGCAGCGGTTTAGCGCCTGCCTTTGGCCCAGGGTGCGATCCTGGAGACCCGGGATCGAATCCCACGTCAGGCTCCTGGTGCATGGAGCCTGCTTCTCCCTCTGCCTGTGTCTCTGCCTCTCTCTCTCTCTCTGTGACTATCATAAATAAAATAATAATAATAATAATAATAATTAATAATAATAATAGTAAAAGAATAGATGAGGGAGGGTGCTTCTGGAATCTTCTATAAGAATGAGAACAGTAGCAAAAATTGGCAAAAGTAATTTCTTTAGAACTCTAGAATATAATGAAAAGTTCATAATTCAGCATGTTTATGCAAGAAAAATGGCTTGATCTCAGTAAGAACAATAAGTTTTGTGGCATTTAAAAACTTTCCCTATTCCCACCTCCCTCTCCCCAGCTTGATAGTAGCTAGAAACTATGTTATCTGAGAATACCTGTAGCCTAGCAACCATAGGAGGAGAAGAATGTGTTTGGAGCTCCGCCTAAAGCTCTATCCCAACAGAACACTTGTGATTTGACTTTTTTTTTTAATTTATTTTTTATTGGTGTTCAATTTACTAACATACAGAATAACCCCCAGTGCCCGTCACCCATTCACTCCCACCCCCCACCCTTCTCCCCTTCTACCACCCCTAGTTCGTTTCCCAGAGTTAGCAGTCTTTACGTTCTGTCTCCCTTTCTGATATTTCCCGCACATTTCTTTTCCCTTCCCTTATATTCCCTTTCACTATTATTTATATTCCCCAAATGAATGAGAACATATAATGTTTGTCCTTCTCTGATTGACTTACTTCACTCAGCATAATACCCTCCAGTTCCATCCACGTTGAAGCAAATGGTGGGTATTTGTCATTTCTAATAGCTGAAGAATATTCCATTGTATACATAGACCACATCTTCTTTATCCATTCATCTTTCGTTGGACACCGAGGCTCCTTCCACAGTTTGGCTATCGTGGCCATTGCTGCTAGAAACATCGGGGTGCAGGTGTCCCGGCGTTTCATTGCATTTGTATCTTTGGGGTAAATCCCCAACAGTGCAATTGCTGGGTCGTAGGGCAGGTATATTTTTAACTGTTTGAGGAACCTCCACACAGTTTTCCAGAGTGGCTGCACCAGTTCACATTCCCACCAACAGTGTAAGAGGGTTCCCTTTTCTCCGCATCCTCTCCAACATTTGTTGTTTCCTGCCTTGTTAATTTGCCCCATTCTCGCTGGTGTGAGGTGGTATCTCATTGTGGTTTTGATTTGTATTTCCCTGATGGCAAGTGATGCAGAGCATTTTCTCATACGCATGTTGGTCATGTCTATGTCTTCCTCTGTGAGATTTCTGTTCATGTCTTTTGCCCATTTCATGATTGGATTGTTTGTTTCTTTGGTGTTGAGTTTAATAAGTTCTTTATAGATCTTGGAAACTAGCCCTTTATCTGATATGTCGTTTGCAAATATCTTCTCCCATTCTGTAGGTTGTCTTTAATGGCAAGTTCTAAGAAAAGCTCCAAAGCTTTGTCTTTACCTCAGGGCTTATTCATTAAGGAAAGCCCTATTCTCAAGGCGTGTCATAAAAACTATCAGTGGCAATTATTTAACATAAAACCTGTTTGATATGGTAATATCAGTTCATCAGTTCGGACAAATGAGAGGCTGGCCCAAACATAATTAAAAAGGAAAATTTTAAAAATGGGATGTCCATAGAGGGCTTTGAAAAACTCCAACATTTTTGTGGGGATCTGAAATGCCACATATAAGTGAAGGGCATGTGTATGGTCAGAAAATACCTGAGATGGCCCTAAATGCTCATCTCTGGCTGACTTTGAGGCTCTACACAAGCAGAAATAAAGGGGAAAGTTGCAAACTGTTGGAGTGTTCAATGTGTGCCATAAAGTATACACAGAACACCTCATTAAGGATGAGAAACCTACTGGTGAAAAGAATTTAAGGAAATTTCTGTTAACTCATTTGCTGACCAGTAACTCATTTGCTCAGTAACTGAGCAGAAATCTCAGTGGCCATACTGACAAAGAATAGACATTATAGAATTAGTACAAGAAAGTAACTAACAAAGAAACAAAAGCAAAAACAGCAACACATAGCAAAAATACAACCCCTGAGAAGGAGGAAATCTGATTTCCAGAGTTTCTACATTGTATTATTTAAAATACTAAGTTCTTTCCAAAAAAAATTATGAGACATACAAAGAAAGGGGAATGTTTACCACAAAATATAACCAAAGAAAGAAATCAGTCAATAAAACTGGACCCTAAGGAAGCCCGTACCATCTTGGATTTAATAAAGGCTTTAAATCAGCTATTAAAAATAAGTTCCAGGAACTAAAGGAAACCATGCCTAAACAACTAAATTTGAGACCGTATCTCAGGAAGTAGAGAATATTAATAAAGGGATTGAAATTACATATAAAAAAGAATCATTAGAGGGCAGCCCAGGTGGCTCACCTGTTTAGCGCCGCCTTCAGCCCAGGGTGTGATCCTGGAGACCTGGGATCAAGTCCCACATCGGGCTCCCTGCATGGAGCCTGTTTCTCCCTCTGCCTCTCTCTCTCTCTCTCTCTGTCTGTCTCTCATGAATAAATAAATATACTCTTTAAAAAAAAGGAATCATTAGAAATTCTTCAGTTGAAAAGTACAGTAATTGAATTGGAATTCACTTCATGGGACCAATAGCAGATTTCAGCATGTAAAAGAGAGACTCAATGAACTTGATTTATTGAGACCCAATGAATCTGATAGGCCAATCAGACTATCCAGTCTTCAGAAACAAAAGAAAATGAAGAAAAATGAACACATCATCAGAGATCTATAAAACAGCATCAAGCATACCATTCTACATATATGGGAGTTTTGGAAGAAGAGGAGAGACACAAGGGGCCAAAAGAATTTTTTTTTAAATTTTTATTTATTTATGATAGTCACAGAGAGAGAGAGAGGCGCAGAGACACAGGCAGAGGGAGAAGCAGGCTCCATGCACCGGGAGCCCGACGTGGGATTCGATCCCGGGTCTCCAGGATCGCGCCCTGGGCCAAAGGCAGGTGCCAAACCGCTGCGCCACCCAGGGATCCCCAAAAGAATATTTGAAGAAATAATGGCAATCACTTCTCGAATCTGATGAAAAACTTTAACCTATATATTCATGTATCTTAATGAATTCCAAGTAGGATAAACTACCACAGACTAACTAATATAAACTGTATAGGAGCTCTGGAAACCAGTTCAGAGATCTATCGCAAAGAAGTAAGAAAAAGTCACAATAAAAACTTCAGGAAATTTCCTGGCATTTTTTTCTTTCTCTTGTCCCACCCTCTTCCAGGCAATGACACAGGAGGAAGCAGATCAACTCCCAGTTCCTTACCTTGGAAATTATCTGCAACACTCTGGCCTGCCTATGGGCTACCTCAGAGAGACTGGTTTCTATCTCACCTCACTCAGAGCTCAGACAGGAAATTGTGGCAGAGTTTGGACCTGAGGTGGCAAAAACTATGGAAGGCAGTGGCAGGCATTGTGGTGTGGGGGACTTTAGATTCACAGATACCTGGGGGCAAGAGATTACAAACAGAGGAATATAATAAAACATCTATGCCCCCAAAGAGAAGCTGGAGTGAGACTCTTTGATAAATTAAGATATTTATTTATTTTTTTTTAAATTTTTATTTATTTATGATAGTCACAGAGAGAGAGAGAGAGAGAGAGGCAGAGACACAGGCAGAGGGAGAAGCAGGCTCCATGCACCGGGAGCCTGACGTGGGATTCGATCCCGGGTCTCCAGGATCGCGACCTGGGCCAAAGGCAGGCGCCAAACCGCTGCGCCACCCAGGGATCCCGATAAATTAAGATATTTAAACACAGCCATAATCACAGGGAAGTTTTTAAAAAGGATACACACAGGCCCAGATAGAACACATGCCCAGAAAAGACCTCTAAAGACCTTATAGCTTCACCCTGGGCTGATTCCAATAGAAATGACAGGATCTTGTTAACTAACTTTCCACTTTTCCAATGTGGAAAAACTAGGAAAGGTGGCTGTATTTTCATATGCCCGCTTAAAAGATCACAACACATACCAAGAAACAAGGCAACACAGCTCATTCAAAGGAACAAAATATATCCTCAGAAACCATCTCCGAAGGAACAAATGTATCAGGAAGGCTTTAAAACAATTGTCTTAAGTATCCCAAAGCTAAAGGAAAATACAAAGAATTAAAGGAAATAAGGAAAATGACATAGGAACAAAATGAGAATATGAACAAAGAGATATAATGAAAAAAAAAAAAAAGGAACCAAATAGAAATTCTGGAATTGAAAAGTACAATAGCTAAATTGAAAATTTCACTAGAGATAAAAAAGAGACTCAACCAGGCAAAATAAAGAATCAGTGAACTTGAAGACAGGTCATTTGAAGTTACTGATTCTAAGCAGCAAAGGGGAGAGAGAGAGCCAGAGAGAGAGAGAGAGAGAGAGAGAGAGATCAACATAGGCATTATGAGAGTCACAGTAGAAAAAAAGAGAGAAAGGGACAGAGAGATTATTTCCAAACATTTAGTCTTGGAACATTGAAAAACTCACAGCTCATATCATGATCAATGATGAAAAGACTGAACATTGTCCAAGACTAAATATTTTAGGCCACAAACAGGACTAAATGTCCAGACTAAGGATTTTAGGCCACAAAACCAGTCTAAATTTTTTTCAAAGACTGGAATCATACAAAGTGTCTTTTCCAAACACAATAATTGAATGAAAACAGAAATAAACACCTGAAGGAAAACTGGAAAATTCACAAATATGTGGAAATTAAATAACACACTTTTAAATAACCAATGGGTTAAAGGAGAAACTATTTTCTATTTCCTATTTCCATCTATTTTCTAGAGGGAAAAAAAATAGCAAAACAATAGAGAATATAAATGAAACCAAAAGTTGGCTATTGAAAAAGATCGGTAAAATTGACCAATTGTTAGCTAGATTGACCAAGAAAAAAAAGAGATAAGACTCCAGTAATTTAGATCAGAAATAAAAGAAGGGACATAACAACCAATTCTAAAGAAATAAAAAAGATCAAAAAGGAATATTATGCATGGTTGTATGCAAACAAGTTGAATAACTTAGATGACATGAACAAATTTCTAGAAACACATAATCTAATAAGACTGGATTATGAAGAAATAGAAAATCAATATATCTATAATTAGGGAATTGAAACAGCAATCAAAAAGCTCATGACAAGTTAAAGCCCAGGACTAGATGGTGTTACTGGTGAATTTCACCAAACATTTAAAGAAGAATTAACAATAATCTTCCTGAAAGTCTTCCAAAGAATTAAAGAGCTAATATTCTCAACCTCAGTTTATGATTCTGATACCACAGCTAGACAGACACTATACAAAAAGAAAACCATAGACCAGTACTGTTTGTGAATATTGATGCTAAATTCTTGACAAAGTGCTGACAAGCCAAATTCAACAGGATTATACACCATGACAAAATAGGATTTACTCCTAAAGTGTATGGATGGTTCAACATAAGAAAATCAGTAAGTGTAATATACCACATTAAGAGAATGAAAGTAAAAATCCATAAGAACATGTCAATTTCTGCACAGGAAGCATTTAAACGAAATCAAATACCCTTACATGATTTTTTTTTTTAAGTCAACAAACTAGGAATAGAAGGAAATTATTTCAACATAAAGAAAGCCAGATAGGAAAAACTCACAGCTCCTATCATGATCAATGATGAAAAGACTGAAAAATTTCCCTCCAAGGTCAAGAGCAACACAAGTATGCCTGTTTTTATCACTTCTATTTGACATAGTACTTAGGAAGTCCAAAAGAAAAAGAAATTTTATTTTTTTAAAAGATTTATTTATTTGAGAGAAAGAGAGTAAGAGAGAGTGTGTGAGTGGGGAAGGAGCAGAGAAAGGGAGAGAATCTCTAGTAGACTCCATGCTGAACATAGAGCCTCACAAGGGGTTTGATCTCATGCTCCTGAGATCATGACCTGAGCCAAAACCAAGTCGTTTAACCACTGTACCACACAGGCACCCCAAGAAAAAGAAATTTTAAGATCTAAATTGGAAAGGAAGAAAAAAATAATCTCTATTCACAAATGACATGATCCTATATGTAGAAAGCCCTAAATTCTGTAATAAACTGGTAGAACTAGTAACTGAATTCAGCAACATTGTAGGTTACAAAATCAATATGCAAAAAATAGTTGTGTTTGCACTATACATTAACAATGAACAATGTGAAATGGAAATTTAGAAAACAGTGCCAATTAGAATAGCATCTAAAAGAATAAAATACTTAGGAATGAATTTTTAGCTTTGTACACTGGAAACTATAAAAGATTGGTAAAGAAATTAGATACAAATAAATGGAAAGATATCTTGTGTTCATAGATTGAAAGATTTAATATTGTTAAGATGGCAGTGCTACCCGTAGTGATCTACAGATTCAATGTAATGAATGTATCAACATCCCAATACTTTTTCTTGCCAAAATAAATTAATTCATCCTAAAATCTATATGGAATCTCCAGAGACCCTGAACTGCCAAAATGATCTTGAAAAAGAAAAAGTTGGACTCCTTAGACTTCCTGATTTCAAAACTTACAACAAAGCTATGGTAATTAAAAGAGTGTGGTACTGACATATGAACAAACATGTAGACCAAGGGAATAGGATAAGAAACTCAGATATAAACCCTTGGCTATGTGGTGGAATGATTTTTGACAAGGCTGCCAAGACCATTCAATGGGGAAAGGACAGTTCTTCAACAAATAGTGTTGTGAAAACTGGATTCCACATGCAAAAAGAATTAAGTTGGACCCTTACCTTTTCTATATTAAAAAATAATAATTTGGAATGGATTAAGGTCCTAATGTAAGACCTGAACTATAAAAACCTAGACGCACTGGGTGTTATTCTATATGTTGGCAAATTGAACACCAATAAAAAATAAATTTAAAAAAAAACCTAGAAGAAAATAATCCAATGAAGCTAAAGTTTGAGCAGGCTGAGTTTAGGTCTAGAAGTAGGATAATAAAAGTATTCCAAGCATGGGACCCAAATCCATTTCACTTCTTAAAAACAAGGGTACACAGGGGCTTCCACATTCATGAAAGGAGGCAGGAAAACACTACTAACTACTGTGTATGGCTACTTCTTGTGTAAATATGTGTGTCTAGAGAAACAGAGTGGTGTAACTTTGTGACTAGGAACATCAGTGAGATGTCTGTTGGAGGAGAGTGGGGATGTGCTAGATGGGTGATGGGTATTAAAGAGGGCACATGTTGTGATGAGCACTGGGTGTTGTATGTAAGTGATGCACCACTGAATTCTACTCTAGAAACCAATACTACACTACATGTTAACTAAAATTTAAATTTTTTAAAAATAGGCTATACCTTTGGTTGTAACTTTCCATTCTGTATATTACACCTCTGTCAATTCCATCCCCTCCTACACTAGCAACCTACACGGCAGCCCTTTTTGGAGGTAGCGTCTGAGAAGTACATGGTAGGGGAGAGCAGCCCCAGAGCAGGGGAGGAATGTAGGTGAAAGCCACAGATTTGACCTTAGATGGGGTGGTCCTTCCAGCTGCAGTCTGAAGATAAGCCGTTTAACACCCTCACTATTGTTTTGGTCCTTCATGAATCCACCACTTGAAAATGTGGCATACGGAAAAAAAAATATTTGTAAGACAATTCACTTTAATCTTTTAGGATTTGGGGAACTGGGAGCCAGATGAGTATACTTCAAACTGTTTGGTGACTTTAAAATGAGAGCAGACCCCAAATAGGCAGAACACAAACATGGATCCCATTTTAAGGAGCTTTCAGATTTAAAACAAGACGAAACTGTGTAGCCTGTTAGGCGCACCATTGGACAGCTATACATTTGACAGTCCAAACATGACCAAATCAAAGCTCATAAACCATGTTTATGGCAGTAGTCTTAGTATGAAACTACACCACTACACATGCCTTCTCTAGCTTCTCTTTGGCTTCCTGATTGGGCATGGGTCATTGGACAGCTGAAGGTAAACAGTGTGATGTCAGATTCCTGTGCTGTTTGATCAGCTGTGTTCCGTCACACCTGCAGTCAGGAAGCTGGCCTCATCCACACTCAGTGCTTGACATTCCTGGCTAAAATTGCCTAAACGTGTATTCCAACCTCACAGAAAGTAACTTTTTCTCTTCCCTTTTGGGGAATCATTCACA